>NW_027526245.1:36035372-36167872 GCF_048455015.1 Haemaphysalis longicornis
GAGCTAAGCCACTGCTGCTTTTTTTAGTGTGACCGACAGGACAATACGAAGATTACTTGGAATGCTCACAGCTTTTAAGAATCCGAAGGCAAAGCCTAGTTTGACTTTCTCTTGTCTGCTCTTGAACTTCCTATTTTTGCTAACGTCCGCGTCCCTAACTAATTGACCTAACCCTGGACAGCACTTTCCGAAGCTCGTTCCCCGCTAGAGGTCCCTTTTCTTCGGAATGTTCGCCTCTCAAGGCGGCTCTTGTTGCCCATGCGGCGACGGCCAGCCCCCCTTGGAGCTGAAGTTTACCTTTGCCGGGGGTGCACCCTGCGTCGCCCTATCTGAGAGCCCTCCTCCGACCTTCCTTTCGCGGCCCTTTCGCCCTTCGCCCTTTCAAAGCCCTGCTCCGACCCTCTTGCGAAGTCCCCGGGGGCGATGCCTGGCTCGCGCTCCCATTGTCTGTGCGATTCTGTGGACCTCGTAGCGAGGTTTGAAGCGCAGCCCTTTGTCGCCCGTTCGTGGTGTTGCAACCGGGCGGGGGGCACCCGATCCGTTCTCCGTGGCCTCCAACATACGATGGGTAGCGTGTATGATGCGAGCGGCCAGCCACTGTTGCAGCCGAAGAGAAGTCCAGAGCAGTAGGATAACGTAACTTTTTACTTCATAGCGAGAGGTGAGCCGAAGCCAAAAAAACATAGATTGCCCCGACGGGCTAGGTTACAATACAGGACTCGAGTAGAGCGAGCGCATGGATTCGCTGCTCAGACAGGAATGAATTTCAGCGTTTGTGCTGCTTCTGTTTATACCCAAAAAACGCCCCCAAGAGTAACACGCCACGAACATCACAGACACCCACACGCTCTTTCCATAGTTCGTGAGTCATCCATGGCTTCGTCCCATGTGGCGTCCGAGAGGGGGGGAGAGAGTGTCCTTGAAAGGTGCCGGGGTCGCGCTATCGAATGTTGATCGCCCGATAGCGAAACGTCTGAGCCGGGGATGTCAAGGCGGGACTCACCGACGCGCAGGTGCCTGAAGGGTGTGGCGAACGTCGTGAAGAATGCCTGGGCGTGCCGCTGGCAGCCGCCGGAGGCGCGTTGCAAAGCGAGGTGACTGACCCGGCATGGCGAGACACGAAAGTACGATTCACCGACACGCGGGCGCACGTGGTCGATTCCCACGTGGTGGCTGATGCGGGAAAATATGGCGGCGATGGCCGATTCGTAACAGCTTCTCCGCCGGGGGTCCGAGATCCCGATGGATAAGGGTCTGCAACCGTTGTCCGGAGGGATGCTTTTGCAGTGAAGTTGTCAGCAGACGCTCGACTCCAGGCCGGGACTGTACGACACCGTTCTGGAGCTTCACAGGGCCGATCACTGGACGAGTAGTGGCTCCCCAAGAACGTTTCTAGCTTGGTCTGGCAAGCAACAGAACAATACAGCAAGACACACCCGCATCGCCGGCAAGTGCGAAGACAAATCCACACTGAAGATCTACCAGGCTTTTAGTGGCGAAAAAATACGCTAACAACTAACTACACTAGTTATTTTTTTGCCCAGCAGTACTTTAGACAAGTGCACAAACTTGAAAGGTGACATTTCGCGTGATTGGAAATGTCCCACACACAAAAAAAACGTAATCATAAAGGGCGAAACCTGCTTCAGGAAAAACAAAGAAATTGAGAAAGTCAGGCGTCAACAGGCCACTTCTCGCGCTGAGAGCTGCGATTTGAGCTCTCGTCAATGCCCTGAGTTTTTCCCTTTCGGTACCGCACTTTAGGTGCAGCCGTTCTGTCAACGCTGCTGTGACCGCGTGCAATGACACCGGTCGTCTTCTTCGACAAAGGTCGAGCGCGCGGAGGAGCGAGCGGGATTTTCCACCGTTCATACGTTAGGCGCGCACTGCTTGTAGGCGGCGTTCCCTTGGCGCGATGCGAGCTCACGGCTTTACCCCTTGGCGTGCCTGCACTGAAACACGTGCCGCAAGTACACGCAGTAGTTTTCCCTCTCTCCTCGTTGCTCACCTTTTTGCGATCGCGTTCGGCAAACGAACATCGGAACGCGTTTACGTTCACTTCTCTAGGCTGGTCGGTTCCCGACTTCGGTTCAGGCACAGGCGACACCGGAACCTCAACTAGCTCAGCCGATGTTGGCCTATCGACGGGAGCATCAGCTTTGAGTGAAACGGGCACGACGAGCCCATTAGACACCTTGTAGTTCCCTACAGTCACTACCTCGTCGCCACTCGCGCTTTCAGCGACAGCCTCGGCACGCGAAGACTGAAGCGTGTTCTCGTTCTTTATCACTGCCAGAACTACACTACATCCAGGTTGCCCTGTCTCAAAAGACGGCTCAGTTGCCCGCGAACTGCGCGCGTTCGGGTCGACAGCCGTTTTCAAGGGTTCCCGTGATCTAGCGCACTTCGAACTTGGCGATGAAACATCTCCGCTCAGCGTAGGGGCTTTACACACAGTGTACTTACGCTGCCCTCCGTCGCGAGCCTCTGGAAATGCCCAATCATCGCTTTCTGTCTGAGTTTCGCCATTCCTCACAGAGGTGGCGACCCTATCGTTACTCGAGCTCTTCACAGCGAGCCAAGCTGGTTCTTTCCTCGGCAGGTTCTTAAAATTGTACCCCTTTTCCCTTAAGAGCTGATCCGACCTGTTCGAGAATAGGTACCTGTACTCTGGAAGTAGTTGTGGGGATACTGCTGCCTGCGTCACAAGTTCACCAAACGGACCTCCGATGCTGACCTTAGCAATCGGTAGACGCACGTTTCGTGCACCTACGGCTGGCTTCACCCAAACACACTTCCCTGCTAGCTGATCCGGTTCCACGTACGAAGGGTGGACCATGTCTACCGTCGCTGCGGAGTCGCGAAGAACTCTGCACGTTTACCGTTGACGACTAGTTCACGTACGTACGGCTCTAGAAACTGCCTGCTGTTCTCACTCTGATCTAGTACGTGAAATACTAGTTTTCCCTTCTTACAACTGGCAGCGAAATGTCCCGTCTCGCCGCAGTTGTAACACGCAGCCTGTCTGCGCGCTTCGAAAGCTTTCTTTCTGCGCTGCTCCTCAGCATCTGCTGCTCTCTCTTCGTTATCGTGGCCAGTTTCTCTATCCACGCGAACGACTTCCCTTGCTCCACCGTCTACCTGGGGAGCTCTGCCTTTCGGCCCTGACTTATCAGGCCTCGACCTGAACTCTTTGTGGCCGTCTTTCGGCCCCTGCGCACCTCGACGTGCGACGAACTCGTCGGCTAGCTGAGCTGCCTGATCCACAGTTTTTACCCCTGGCCTATCTTGCACCCAGAGTCTCAGGTTCTCTGGTAGACGGCGGTAAAACTGCTCAAGACCGAAGCACTCAACTACTTTGTCGTGCTCTCCGAAAGCCTCTGCCTCTTTGAGCCACTCTTCCATATTCGCCTTCAGCTTGTAGGCGAACTCCGAGTACGACTCGCCTCTAGCTTTCTCGGCTTCACGGAACTTCTGGCGAAACGCCTCTGCTGACAGCCTGTACTTACGCAGGAGGCTCGACTTGACTTTCTGGTAGTCCTCCGCCTCCTCCTTTGGCAAGCGGGCTATCACGTCGGATGCCTCACCTGGCAAAAGCGTAAACAGCTTTTGCGGCCATGAGTCTCGGCTAAACTGGGCCCTCTCACACGTACGCTCGAAGTTGAGCAAAAAAAGACCGATGTCTTCTCCTACCTTGTAGGGTCGCATTAGGTCACACATTCGCAACGTAGGTCGCTCAGTCGCCGCAGACTGCACGCTGCTGCCACTCTGACGTCTAGGTCGAGATGCCTCGATGTCAAGACGTTTCCTTTCCAGCTCATGCTGTCGCTCCTGTTCTCGCTTTCTATCTTCGCGTTCCTGTTTCTGCCTCTCGCGTTCCTCACGCTGGCGCTCAGCCTCTGCCTCTGCAGCCTGACGTTTAGCGGTCTCCCTGTCATTGATCGCCTCAATGCACTCAGACAGCTTGTCATCGTCAGCCCCAACAGCGAGTATAGCCTCTATCAGCTCTGGCTTTCTCAGCGCGTCCGTTACATCCAAGCGCAACTCTTTTGCAAGCTCCAACAACTGCGGGTTTTTCAACGCCTTCAAATTCATGGCCGGTCTAGAGTACTGCTTTCCCACTGTTCCAAAAATTGTTTTGCGCGAATAACCCACGCGACAAAAACACGCGCCCTACCAGCTATCCTCAGAAGCCTGGTAAAACTCAGTGAAGAAAAGTCCCGCACTCACCCTTGACCGCCGTGAATTCTCCGAAGTCCGAAGCCGCCTTGACGTCCGTGGTGTTGGGTCTCGCACCGCTGGCTCCAGGTGTCACTAATTGTCATCCGACCGCTGCCAACCAGTGTTGCGACCGTGAAGGACGACTGCAGCCGGGAAGAAGGTCCAGAGCTGATAGGCAAACGTAACTGTTTACTTCATAGCGAGGGGTGAGCCGAAGCCAAAAAAACATACATTGCCCCGACGGGCGAGGTTACAATACAGGACTCGAGTAGAGCGAGCGCATGGATTCGCTGCTCAGACAGGAATGAATTTCAGCGTTTGTGCTGCTTCTATTTATACCCAAAAAACGCCCCCAAGAGTAACACGCCACGAACATCACAGGCACCCACACCCTCTTTCCATAGTTCGTGAGTCATCCATGGCTTCGTCCCATGTGGCGTCCGAGAGGGGGGGAGAGAGTGTCCTTGAAAGGTGCCGGGGTCGCGCTATCGAATGTTGATCGCCCGATAGCGAAACGTCTGAGCTGGGGATGTCAAGGCGGGACTCACCGACGCGCAGGTGCCTGAAGGGTGTGGCGAACGTCGTGAAGAATGCCTGGGCGTGCCGCTGGCAGCCGCCGGAGGCGCGTTGCAAAGCGAGGTGACTGACCCGGCATGGCGAGACACGAAAGTACGATTCACCGACACGCAGGCGCACGTGGTCGATTCCCACGTGGTGGCTGATGCGGGAAAATACGGCGGCGATGGCCGATTCGTAACAGTGGGTTGAGCCGCGTCGCCGTTGTCGTGACCGAGCTTACGATGGCTAGAACGGCGAGTGAAAGAAAGCAAATGAGGAGAGAGCGGCGAAATTGGGAGGGGAGGGCGCTTCGCCGTGGCGGCACGGGCCAGCGCTCTCCGAAAGTGTGCGGTGGGGTACGGGAGGTGGCAGTATTCTGTGCCCGCACGAGGCGTTCGACGGCGCGACACCTGGCGAAAACGTGAGGGGCGCGGGCGCGTGACTAGTATGTGCGTTCTCTTAAGACGCAGTTTGCGGTCCCTTCCTGAGACGTACTTAGCACCGCCGATGCAGACGATCATCTTCGCTGCCTTCGAGAGAATTAACGAGAGACTACTGCCTCAGCGCACTGCTGGTGCGCCCAAATATCGCATGAGGGAGTATCGTAAAGATCTAAACATAGATATCTAAAGGGTTCTCCTTTAACTTTGTTCTGGGGGATACAAGTGCGCCCATTGCGAAAACAACGCCAAACGTCTCGTTCGACTCAAGAAAGTGAGATCTATTTACGTGAAATTAGTGTCATTGTTCCTGAAGCATGTTCTTCTTAATTTGTGGTGAGCATCTCCACGCGTGGCAGATGCGGTTGTTCGTGTTCTTCGTGCTCCGTACATAGATCTGTTCTTTTAGTTTTGCCCACAGCGATAGCATTGCCGAAAGTTCGGCAAAAAGCCATGTTGGTACACCACCAGAGGCGGAACTCGACAAGCGCTATAGCAGCACGGACGACATGATGTAGGAAGTAATGATGTGATCCACGGACCTATTTTTCACCGTCTTTAGTCAGTTCCCGACGGCGTACACAGAACTGAGGTAGGAAGGATGTGGTGATCGCGCATTCCGGCGAACCCCTTCGAGCTGTTTGTCCCACAGTGCCGCTGTTAAGAAACGCGCCTTTTCTTTTAGATGCGACTGCATCTCATTCACTCGCCTTGTCCCTCCATACGGCGTGGTTGTTGTCCGTCCACACTCCTCCCCCATTCTCCTCGCCGCGCGAGCTGCGCTCCCCGCCGCTCACCCCCTCTCCTCTCCTATAGCGAACACTCTCTTCGCGAGGGGCATTGGATTGGATTCGATTGGGTTGGCTTGGCTTGGATTTTGATTGGATTGGATTGGATTTGGATTGTGTTGCGTCATAGCCGCGCCACGTTGCGTCATAGCCGCGGTCGTTCCAGCACCGGCGTTCCGATTTCGGGCACGTGCATCTTCGCTGCATATTGCACGGTGGTCCCGTTACTTCACCATCCACTACCCGTACACTTCAGCGACCACAATGCCGTCATCGCTAACGTTACGCCGCGTGTTAAATAAAGAATACATCACACGCGTTCCTCACATGTTTCACGCAATTAGAGAATCAACTCAACGGAAACACCAAGTGAACCCCCAAGATGCGTCGCATCTCCACAGGGTTCCCCTCGCGGGAAGGTGGGGTAATTTTTTTGACTGGCTTGGCCTTAAATGCTGTGCCCGCTCAACGGTGCTGTGCGCACGCTGGAGAGCAGCGTGTCCCTTCCGTCCGCAACGGTTATCGCTCTGTACGGTGAGGGACGTGCATTTTCCCCGGGTTCCCGCACGGCGGACAGCACCAACAGTTAAATAATCTTTGGAAGTCGGAGGAGAGAAGAGGTGCTCTTTGATTTTCGCGGCATTCGCTGCGTGGAGACATGTACGTTCCGGGAGCCGCCTCGGTCCTGTAGTCGCTGCACCCGCTCGTAGCTTGTCCCCGCTGCACCGGTACGGCATTGGTGAGTCGTGCGACCTCCGTGTCTGAGGAAGACCTTAGCAGTGGACGTTAACGCCGTGGGGAGCCTACCCGCCACTGCCCAGAAACTCCTGTTTTTACATTTCACAGAATCCTCACGGGGGCAATTCAAGTTAAATAAAGACGTGAAACAACACCATGTTATTGTTTCGCGTACGGGGTCTTCCATGCGTCATTTCCATTGCCCTTGCAATATACCCTGACCTTGATGTTGAGCCGCGTCGCCTCTTGCTACCTGTGTCCCCGTATACCGCGGAGCCGTCACAGCCAAGGCTCGCACGTCACGTTTGTGGATTGCGGGCCACTGCGGAGTGGAAATATCTAGTGCGACTAATACCCAGATGCCATGCGTGTCCGAGAAAAGAAAACAGCTGCAAACGGAATGAGTGTTTTATCAGTGTACTCACTGTAAGAAAACCAAACCGAGCCTCGCGTTTCGGATTGCCATTGCCTACACTAAAAAACAACAAGCTTATCTAACGGCCACCTGTTTCTTTGCTTGCAACATGTGATGTGCTTAGTATCTTGCTAGCCGCGGCTGTGGAACTGAAATGGACTCTGAAACACTTGTTTCAACTTTTTTTTAAAATCGTAAATGCTCGCAGAACGTAGTCACCCAACACGCCCAGTACTTAGATTAGGGGGTCGCAAAGTACGTCAGCGAAAAATTACTGCTCTATGCCCATCAGATAACTTGTAAACTCGCTCAAAAGATTCTTCTCTTTGTCCCGGTCCTGACGTTCTTCGACCGCTCGAATTACTTCGCTAAGGCCATGTAGCCACTCCTGTCCGGTTTTCTTTGTTTTTTCTTTCTTCCAGTTTTCTTTCTTTTTGTTCAAACAGTTCAGTTTCTTTCAGTTCTTTCAGTTTCAGAACGCTTTTCGATAGCAACTTTAAAGAAAAAGCTACAAAAAAAAAATCAGAAATGAAGGCGTATCTGGTGCGACGAGCAAATCACGCAGTGCCACTCCACCCTGGCGATAACTATAGCTTTCGCAGTGGTTCCAGGCGCGACGGAAAGAGTGAAAGCGCTTATCGAAAGTGTTGCAGGGTCGTTTGAACAAACGCAATTTTTTTTCCCATTTCACTTGTTGTCTCAGCCCGAATAGAAACGCGTTGGCACGCCTCTCCCCCCGCCAGACTTTTCCCATGAGCTCTCCCACGTATTAGTACCTGAAGGGGCTGCACAGACAAAAGCGCAGCAAGAAATATTGTGGGAGGGGGGGGGGGGAAGGTACCTAAATTGCACCTCGACCTCCTCCATATGACCTTTCAAAGGGCTAAAAATAGGCATAATAAATACATAACTATTAACTGATGCAAATGTACGTTCCACAATGCGGACAAATTCTTGAACCGTGGGTCCTGCCACGAACAAAGAGAACAAAGTATTCATCCATAAAAAAATGCATTCGTATGTTCCGAGAATTGCGGCAGAAGCGCTATCACTACTTTCACTTTTAGTTTAGTCCCCATAAAAAGAAATACCCCTTAAAGGATTATAGAAATGTAGAGCAAATATAAATATACAAGCTTCACAAACATTGGAGCAATACAAGAGATGCAAAGAACTTGCGTTTGTATTGTAACTGACTGCTTTTTTATTATGTTTGTATTGTAGATTGTAACCACTCCCCTCTGTAATGCCTTCCGGCCCTGAGGGTAAATAAATAAATAAATAAATAAATAAATAAATAAATAAATAAATAAATAAATAAATAAATAAAAAAATAATTAAATAAATAAATAAATAAATAAATAAATAAATAAATAAACTGCATTAATCTAAAACTAAGGAAGGACTGCATACAGCGGACATTACAAACGGGAAAAAAAAAACGATTTATTAAAAGGAGGCTTTAGTGTCCCCACTGATGCTTTTGTAGGCCAATGCACCCTCCAAGAAAGCAAAATTTATCTGACTACGGTGATGAATGATCGTGGGTGAAGTGAAAGGAAACAAAACCGCTTCCAGTGGCTGGAGTCGAAACTGGGGTCTCTCACGTTATAAGCGGGCGTCTATCCGACCGCTTCATTTCGGCATGGTCGAAGCGAACGCCAAGCATCAGCAGGTACCGATTCACGCCGTACACCCCTAACTTAGTGTTCCGGAGCGTGAAGCGGTTTGTTGTGCGTGCTTTGGATCGAAAAAAAATTCTGACTGGACGGTCTGGAAAAAATTCGGGACATACTGCTGTTACGACAGGGACGGCGCGAGACTCGGGACACTGTATGAAAAATCGGTACAGGCCCACGAAATCCGGGACGGTTGGTAGCACTATACGCAAAGCTTAAGCATCTCTGCAGGTGCGTATGTAAAATTTTGAAGCGACTTTCTGGGGAGACGTTTGTGCGACAGAATGGGGTTCATGAACCATTTATTTATGATAATGATAAGATAAAAAAGTCCCTATTTTTATCCAGTTGATGTCAGGGGTAGGAAGAAAACTGGAACATTAGCTACTATAAGTATTGATGACGTCCGAGGTGTCACTAAGCGTGAACGCACAATGTTCCTTTCATGGAAAAGGCTGGGATGGCAGTGTTCCAAATGTGCAGGACGTGCACGGAAGCTTTCCTTAGTGCGTGGTGCTTTACCGTGGCTCTGCACGACAAACTAATACCAGATGCTATAGAGTTCCGCTGGCCACCATCGCAAGGCGAGACGGCCTAGAATGTTCTTGTTTTAACATAAAGGTCTTTTATTCCGAGATTCAAGAAGATTTCACTTACGTCATATCCGTCACGGAAGTGACGCCGGTACAACAAAGCAAGCGGCCTGTAAAGGGTGCACCCCTGCACACAGTGTCTGCTTGCGGGGATGCAAATAACGTTTAGTACAAAAGAGTACGTTATACTTGAGGTTATTAGTTTTCGGGTTTTATATTTTAACACGAAAGTGTTGTACGCCGGGATACATCAAGAATTCACGGACGTCATATCCGTCATAGCAATAATTCTAGTAGACCTTTGCCGAAGCGACCCGCCTGCAGGACGTTGCTCTCCACGCACACCCACAAGACAGCTGCCGACCAGCAAATCATGCTCAGCTGCACATTTCGCTGCACGTTTCACTTTCGTGTTTTAAATGCAGAGCATTTCTTAGCCTCGCCTCTTCCTGCATCGGACGGCGTCCACAGCTCCGCGTCCGCAGCAGGTGCGCCGCTCCTCCTTCCCTCCTCTCTCTCTACAGCAGCTGGCGCGCGCATGCGTCGTAGTCAGCCCGTGATAGCAGCGCGGTGGGGCGTGGAAGGGCGCGCGCTGCTTGCGCACGCGCGCTCTCCCCCCCGTACTGCTCTCCCTCTACTGCGGGCGCTGCAAAAATAAAGTGGCTAGCGATCGCTCGTGCTTCAGTCACTGCGTTGCTCCTTCCTTTCTTGGTTGACGCTTGCTCCCACGTTTACTCGTATCTGCTACTCCAGCATCACGGAAGAAGCGATGGAAGCAACACTGCCTTCAACCAGTACTAAGGCCCCAATGCTCTGCATTTACTCGTGTTCACCTAGCGGGAAGGCGCAGGAATTTTTTTTGCGATTCCTATGACTGAGGGATCAACCCCAGTTTTATACTGTTTCGGGAGCCATTTCTTGCTGTGTTCTGGATACCCCAGGTAACGCAGCACTGCAAAGGCGGTCAAGATCGTCAATATGGCCGCTAGCGTTCCCGTTCGCGGACATCGTTTTCACTTATTTATTTTGAATGAGCACTTAAGTCGCATCGCTGTGTCAGTGTTAAAAAAATAGACCACCATAATGGAATTTCATGTAAAGTGTGCGCCTGAACGGAGAAGCTGTTCGTTCGACAAGTTTGGATACCTTCATTCATAGTCATAACACGCTGTATATCTAGTGTAGGGGGAAGATCTTTCTACCAATAGGAGGTTCACTTCGGAAGACTACATCAGGGCGGTCGCATTCTGTTCTCGCGAAGAATGCTTGCGTTCACGAATTCGCAAACAATTGCATTGCGAGGCCCCCGTTACTTAGATACGGTTACGGAGGAAGGGAGCACGAACAGATTTCCATTTCTCAAGAAGGTGTCTTTGAACAAACGTTCCGCTGGTATTTACTTTGCTGTCAGTGGTCTCACGTAACCTCAAATAGTTTGTCTAAGGTGTTGAAGCACAATAAACGTTCCATTCGCTATCCGTACTTGTCAGTTTCCAGCATGCTTTTCGGACAGCAGTTTCTTTGAGCCACCAACATTCTGGTATGTTCGTTTCTTTTGTAAAACATGTTTAACTTCTAACTGCACTTTAGTGTGACGTGTGCAAAAACAATCACGAGTACTTAACGTCTTCCGGGCTCGGGAAACCGGAGTGAAGTGGAAATCGTTGCTGTGAAGCTGACCTGTCAGCAGGCTCTCGTTGACGAGGCAGTTGCCGGCCGAAAGCACTGCATCGCAGGTCATGAGGCAGCCAGACGTGGGCACGCATATCACGTCTCCGGGAACCAGGCAGCTCGAGGGCACCTCCTCGACTTCTGAACATCCACAAAGCCCGCAGTTAGTGAGCTCTCTATTATTTGAAATGAGAAACTTTATGTCATAAAACACGAAGTATGTACAGAACACTGTTTGGACTGATAGCTGCAAAGGCTAGTGGCCGGTCGATAATAAAATTACAAGCAATTCACGAGCACTTAAGCGGCAGGGCGTGGAGGGCTCAAGAAAAATTGAGATGTACACAAGGTTATATGTCATACAACTGGAATTGTACATATTCACAGATAGAAACAACAATTCCAACAGAAAAATAACGACACTAAAAAGATTATTCACATAGCAAGAGTTTCAGAGAAAATTTCACTAGACTTGTAATGCTGCTTAGCGGTCATTTTAAAATTTCTCGCTGCTTTCACCTCTGTTGGAAGGTCTATTGGACTCCACTAAACTCCATTAGGCGTTCACCATATACGTTGTTACATTTGGAAAGGTTGAAATGAAGTTTCGAGGCTTCCCTTGTACTACGAGAGGGTAAGATGAAAATGCTTAATGGAAAGCGAGAATTGGTGTTTATTATATTGTTTATATATTGTTATATTGTTTGTTATAAAACAGATTTGCTTAAAAAAGAAAACAAAGAAACACCCTGGATCACAGAGGCCAGCAATACACAGACATGAAATCCCAGGCGCAGAACTGATGGCTAAGTGTTTTTTATCCGGCTTGACCACTTGCTGAGAAGTTTCACAATCAATAATTTTCTTACGAATATGACGTAACAAAGAAATTACAATCGAAACGAGCAGCATAACGTATTTTGTTTTTGTAAGATAGATATGTATCTTCAAAAATTAGGGCAATGACTGCTTTGTTAATGCCTTCCGGCAGGTGCCACTACATAAAAGTTTAACGAAAAGTGCACGCGCGAACGGAATTACTTGACTGGGCCACTTTTCTGGCCAACGTACAGAAAGTTTTTGCAGTAGGCAGACATTTTAAATAAACGTGCATTCTTGGTTGACACAGAATATCGTGTTACAAAAAACGTGTATTGTGTTACGTGAGGCAGAAGTATTTACCCATTAACCTTGGTTAAAAAAAATGTTCGAGGGAACTGGCATACAATCTCGTGCTTCTCGTGAAAGTGACAGCGGCTGCAAAGACGCGGGCAATAACACGTACCATTGCTTCGACGAACGACTAATGCGGTGACTTCGTTGGTACGAGAGGCCAGGTCGTCCAAGTGTCTTCTTTGCTGTGGGAATGATGGACGACCATTAAAAGTGGGAGGATATTGTGTTCCTATTGCGCGATGTATGTTGCATCAAGTTTGACTATCAAACTGAGAAATAGCATTCGAGTTTCATCATTTTATCCACAATTTTATTGGAACCATTTGCATCTCCCAATACGACAGATGCTTCTAAAGTTAAAAACTGCCGAGGGCACCTTGTGCCTATTGTTCGGCTTATAGTCATTATTGTCAATTTGAACAAAGGAAGGCTTTACAACTTTACAGAAAGGAAACTGATTAACAGCTGTTAATGGATAGTTGGCGCCAAGAAAAATGTGGGGAATCCCCTCGACCTGCACACGTAGTGCTGCGATCACTCAGGCTTCCCAGCGGAACACAAGTGATGCTTATCCCACACATACGTGCTTTCAGCCCGCTTTGCCACCGCGTAGAGTGCGATCCACTAGGGAGCCGGGGAACAAGTGCTTTTTTTCGGCGGTACCTGACCGAAAGCAGTGCGATGTAAGCTTTACGGGGGAATTCGAAGCAGGCCCTGCCTGCACTATGCCCAAGAAAGAAAGCGGTGTGAGTTTCAGCTGTCACCGCAGCGTCGTTACCCCATCCAGTGGGTAGGTGGCGTGACCTAGGCCTTTAAGGATGCTTGAGGAATGGCGACCTCATTAGAATAGACTACACGAAAACAAATGATACCCTGAGTTCATAAAAAATGATTAAATTCTCTCAAAAATCAAGGCTACGAAGCTGCGATAAATTTTTTTTTCTCATTCTTCCAAGCTGTTGTGCCCTATATCCCTTAGAAAAAATAAAGATTTCATCACACAGTTCAAGTCAGCGTATGTGCATCCGTGAGTGCCTCGAATCCAGGCGATTTCCGGGGGCATCAAAGTCACGCAAAATGGGGAGACGAGCTAGTTTCACTCATGGAGATCAAAGTCCCTCTCCACATAATCTTCAGCAGATTACTTACGACATGAATGACACGCTTTTACACTTCATCAGAGAGAGAGAGAGAGAGATGTGTCACTCCTGGCCAGGTTTAGAACGGATGGTTCAGCCGCGGAAAGGCAGGTTTGTGGGCCGAGCATTGTGGACACTGGATGGGCAGTCCCACTCCACAGCATCCTCCAGATTCTGCTACTAACTCAAACTGGAAGAAGATAAAGCGCTGCCGCATACCATGAGGGGAGCGATCTCAATGCTGTCCTTACTGACAGTCTAAACACTAACCTGTTGCGTAGTTGAAGATAGATTACATTATTTAAGTGCGAAAATGGCAAACTAAGAAGGGGGGACAAGGGCAGGGAACTCTTGTTTAGTCATATCTACTCGGTGAACATTTTTTGCTGAAATGTTATGTCATTAGGCTCCAAGCTTGCGTGACTTACGAGCTTGCGCGCAGACGAAGTAGTGTATTTCCTTCTTAACTCAGTTGAATTCTTCAAGGATTCTGTTGCAGCATTGTTGAGGCAGATGGAGATGCGCGCCAATCTTCTACATTTTCTTTGCCGGGTTGCACGAAAGCCTCCCCACAAGATGACAACTAAAATCAATTCTGAGTGCCGACATTTTGATGGTGACCTTTATTTAAAACGAGGTAACTGCATTGCAGAAAACAAGAAGGTCATGAAGCAAGGTCAGCAGGTGGCGATAAAAAATGTCTTCTTTTTTCTGCCTCCTGGCTTGCCAAAAATATTTTATACCAGCTTCACCACGGCATTTTCCAAAAAAATGCTTTTCGAGATTTTTCGCGTAACCGTTTCTTTATTCGCAGAATATTTCGTTTGCTTCAAAGCAGGTTATTTGAATTTTTAAGCTTTTGGGACAACTTATTGCGCACCCTGAAGCGAGCACTCCATGACGGCGTGGCATTTGTCTCATTGATGGCCACGGCGTCGTTATTGCTCCGTGCGTCCCCATCTCCTCTGACCGGAAGAAGACTTCGTCGGCGCGAGATACGAGGGCCCCAGCGAGCTCCCCTTACTGATGATGGCGGCATCGTCGTTCAAGCGACCCCCAGAATCGATCGCCGTTTCTCAGCCCCGTCAGCCGAGATCACCGGTGTCCGCTAGCATCTTGCTCGAACCGGCCAGCACGCTGCCAGTGCGTGCGACGGGCTCTTCACGACACGCACGCTGGCGCCAGTTGGGTGCCGACAGGATACACCGATGCGCACAAAACTGAAAATCCTGCCACTAAAAAGCAGTTGGGCCGGTCGGCTATTCAGGTGGAAGTCTGGGCTAGTCGGGTCAACATGATTGAGGAAACACGGGCAAGAACACACATACACAAGGACAAGAAAGGGACAAATCCAGCGCAGCGTACGTCCCTTTCTCTTCCTTGTGTGCGATTTTTCTTCTCTGTTGTGTCAGTCATGCTGGTTACACATAAGAACCGTTTACTGCGCTTTCGCAGAGAGGCAAAAAGGAAGAACGAAACAACACGAGTGCTGCAATTTTCGCGTAACCTGTATTTTTCGTGAATCGTCCTGTCGTTCTTGATAGTCAAGTGTCACGTGTTGGTGTTTTATGTGTGCTTTTTGTTTGTTTCTTTCTTGTCTTTTCTTATCAAGCTTGAGACATATATAAGTTCAATGTGTTTCCCCGGAAAGCAGCACTCGTGTTGTTTCATTCTCTCTTTTTCGTTTTTGTTATTCTTTACCTTAAACGTCTGTGATGAAAATACTGAGCTTTTATAGTCCTAAAACTCGTGAGCTTTTATAGTCTTAAAATATTTTGTATGGGAGGCATATCTGCGTGCACCCAGGCATGGCACTTGACGTCGCCTTTTGTAATATGTTTTGAGCCCTCCAGGGACCGTATAGCTTTACAAGAACCACTTGTTGTCGTCAGAATGAACACAAAGTTTATTAAGGCAAGAACATGGTAGCATTATTTGCCACAATTGAAACTTTATGTATATATAAACAAAATACAAGGGCATAATATTAACATTTCGATAAAGCGTAGCCTAAGGAAAGAACAAAATGAATATGATATAAAAAACGCAACTATATCATACAATATGTGGTGCCCAACTTGTAAAAAAAGTAATGGGGAGAGGAGCTATCACACGAATTGTCAGTACCAAAATTTGTCCCGTCATACGCACAGGCGGGGACATGCAGCGAAGTGGAGAGTACATCGACAAACACAGAATGTCACGAGAATTTCCAGTTTTTGCAGGTCTGCATTGCAGTTTACCATGTCTTTTTTGTGGCTGTCGTCGTAACCAAAAATCACGGCCCCTGGTGCGTGCTGAAGGAAGTGCAGGACAAGGAAGTACTTCTATCCGTTTCCGTTTCTGCCACGCTGATGTTAAGGGAGGTCAAAGCGATGTACACGTCACCACTGTTGACTCGCGCTACGAATGCGCGTCCCACACAGTCAGCGAGAATGAGCTCAGCCTCTGTACTCCAATTAATCGAATTTACTGCATCGAATTAATCGAATGTACTCGAATTAATCGAATTTACTGTACTCGAATTAATCAATCAGCAGGAAACAGCAAGCAACTTTGGGCAACCATAAATTCTATCATTCGACCCAGCATTCCCAAGAGAATGCTACCCGTTCTAGACTGCTCAGCTGATTTCCAAGCCTTAACTGAAATGTTTAACAACCACTTCTGCGCTGTCGGCACGAACTTGATAGCCGAGATGCGTGATACTGAATGCCTTCACCTGCCTTCGTGGCACGAGTTATCTTTCGCTTTCTGGGACATAACATGGAAGAAGTTATATCAACTGCCAAACTGCTTGACTCTGGTAAGGCTACTGGAATCGATACCATTCCGGTATCTACTCTTAAAAACAACATTAACACTCTGGCCCCCACTTTGGTCTCGCTTTTCAATAAGGCATTCTTTACTGGCGTCTATCCCGATGTTTTGAAGGTCGCTCGTGTTGTTCCAATATACAAAGCTGGGGACCCTAATGACTACGGTAATTACAGACCAATTTCTGTTCTAAGTTGCATTAATACTTTATTTGAGAAGCTAATAGCCAAGCGAGTGTGGCAGTTCCTTAATAAAAATGGCATAATTTCACCGCATCAGCATGGGTTTCAAGATACTAAGTCTACGACATCGGCAATAATTTGTGTTTCTGATTTAATTAATGAGGGCCTTAACATCGGTGAATATCCAGTCGTTATTTTTTTGGACATCAATAAAGCATTTGATACCGTTGACCACGACATTTTACTAAGCAAGCTACAACGATATGGCTTTAGGGGTGTGGCTCTCGAGTTCTTTAAAAGTTACCTCAGCAGTCGCCAGCAAGCTGTAAATATCGACCAACATACCTCTAGCTTAAAACAAATAAACATGGGAGTACCCCAGAGGTCAGTATTAGGTCCCTTACTATTTACACTGTACATAAACGACCTGCCTGATTGTCTACGGAGTGCCCAGGCTGTTATGTACGCCGATGACACTGCACTATTAGTAAGATCGAAATTGTTGTTGGATGTCGAGTGCATTGTCAACAACGAACTAGAAAATGTTCACAAATGGTTTGTTTCTAATAAACTTGCACTGAACACCTCTAAAACTAAATATATTTTGTTCAGGTCCCGATATAAAGCCCACATTACTATACCAATCACAGTACGCATACGTGACACCGAGATTGGTCGCGTTGAGACGATCTCCTACTTGGGTGTGATTCTCGACGAACCGTTTAATTGGAGGCCACACATAGACAATCTTAGAAAAAAACTGTCTTATGCTTGTTTCATTCTTGCCAAAAGTCGACGCCATTTCGATTTTCAAACAATGCGCAATGTATATTTTTCTATATTTCACTCACACTTGTCATACTGCATTGAAGCATGGGGATTCACTTACAGCACGTATATTGCACCAATTGTGCGCCTCCAATAAAGAGCGTTGCGAATAATTAATTCCGTAGCACGTTGCTCACCGTCAAAATCATTGTTTATTCACAGTCAAATAATGCCGGTGATATTGCTGCGTGATTACAGGTCAGTCATTTTATTGCACAACATCATTCATAACAACTTGCCTTTACCAGCGACAATGCTTAGGAAATCTAACATAAGTAGTCGTTCTGCCTCCCAAGGCAAATATTTAATACCACCTATACACAATGTATACGGCCAGCGGCGATTGCAGTACGCTGGTGTGAATATTTGGAACGAGCTCCCTTGTACAGTCATCCTGTGCTGAAATCAACGTGCTCATAATGTCACAACGTATTTGAAGGCCTATTTTTTATCTTCCTTGTCCTAAAATCACACTCCTGTTTTTGGTACGGCAAGCTGATCATTGTTATGTATTGCAATACTCTTGTAATATTCCCTGTATTTCCTGGTTTTTTTTTCTCTGTGAATATTTTTATCAAGTGTTTTGTTGTATCGTACGTCTGTAACTCGTGATTCCTAATCTTTTTGGTTTACTTTATTTTGTGTGCTGTGCTGTTCGCAAGCGGTCTTTTCTTTTTACCTTTTTCTTGAATTGTTGTACGCGTGTTGGTACTCCCCTATGTCAATTTCTATGTTTTGAATGGGTCCATAACTAGCCTGAGGCTAAGGACCCAGCCACTGCTGTTTGTATTTTGTAAATGTGAAAACTGCACAATAAACTTCAACTTCAACTTCAACTCTCTCTTGGCTGGCAGCTACGCCTTGGAAATGCGTAGAAGCAACGAAACGCGGAAGCCAGAGCCCCCTATTGGTGGTGTTAGAAACCCACATCGAAGGAAAACCGCAGCAGCAGCACCCGCAAAGTCGGGAAGAGGCCCAAAGAAATCCTCGCTTGAACACGGGTTGTGAAATGTCGGTTTAAAACACTCCCGAGATAATTATTCTCCTTTTTCGGAAGCGTGCATGGGGAACGCTGATGAAGCCTTCAGCGCAGGAATGGAATGTTTTACCTTCTATTAATTCACGTGAAAAATATTTATCCTTTCTCGTCGCCATCAAATCCGGTTGAGTAATGGCCGGCGACCCCACAATCACGGCACTAAACCTGTGACCATGGGCTTTAAGGCAAGGACCAGTTTGCCAGCCTTTTTCCTTGGTCACTAAAGGGTGGAATCACGCACTCTGCATGGACGTGGCGCGTTCTGGACATGCATGGTGCTGTGTCACACACCTGATTTGTAATGTTTGATTGATTGATTGATTGATTGATTGATTGATTGATTGATTGATTGATTGATTGATTGATTGATTGCAGGGTGTAACGCGCCGACGCAACGCAGGCGACGAGGCGCGCCGTAGTGAAGGACTCAGGATTAATTGTGACCACCTGGGGAACTTTAACGTTGATTTATTGTAGGGTTTAATGCGCCGACGCAACGAAAGCGATGAGGCGCGCCGTAGTGGAGGGCTCCGGATTAATTTTGACTACCTGGGGATCTTTAACGTGCGCCGAAATCTCGTACACACCGGCGTTTTTGCTTTTCGCCTCCACCAGAAAAGCGGCCGCTGCGGCCGGGAATCGAACCCGCGACCTCGTGCTCAGCAGCGCAACGCCTTAGCCACTGAGCCACCGCGGCGGGTGGAACTTTAACGTGCGCCGAAATCTCGTACACCCGGGCGTTTTACAGCTGAGCTATTAGCCTCTTTGTGGTCGGAAAATTTGGTTCCGTAAACAAAAAACGAGAAATATCAGTTCTCGCTCAAGACGCAGAGCGCATGCGTCAGGCTAATCAGGCGTGCAGCATAGAGCACAGTAGTCGTGTAAGGAAAAAACCACAAAACAAGCAGCAAAACCGCATGGTGGATAATAAGGCGCCAGTGAACAATGTCTTCTGCTAAAGATTATGTTTGCAGCTGCTCTAAAAAGGGGATGGAGGTTGACGTCATTCGAGGGATAGCGCATGCGTCCTGACCCTGCATTATGCATAGCAGCCGAGTGCAAGCGACAAGCCCGCCGAGGCTACGAAGGACATTTTATACCCTCCCCACCAGCATCTGTAGGGGTTTACAACAGCTTCGCTGGGCATCCATTTTCTCAGGGAGGAATGGTGTCTCTTCGCCTCCATCAGAAAAGCGGCCGCCGCGACCGGGAATAGAACCCGCCTGCTCGTGCTCAGCAGCGTAACGCCTTAGCCACTGAGCCACCGCGGCGGGTTTGTAATGTTTCGTTTAAGTGGACTAGGCGGAGAAATTAAGACAGGTTGCTCGGGGAGACCGAAAAAACTCCTTGCACGTGAACCAACTGCACTCGGCATATCAACTGTCACTTCGCACATGAGTGTTGAAAGCGTCCAGGAGATCGAAGCCAGCCCCGCTATATACTTATGCTGCATTTAGAAGCGATGCATTTAGTCACACCCACTTTTTCTAAAATTTTTCTAGCTTTTACAATGATTTTGGGATAAATGTGATCGCAGGGCTTACCTTTCTGTTTTCATGCAGGGAAAGCGAAATGGAAACCACTGAAACAGCGATTATGCAGGCCGCGTAGAAATAATACAGGTCCAGTATCCACACGATGATGCTGGCGATTTGAAACACGTAGAAAGGGTGCAGAACCTAACAAAAATTGTCAAACGAGAATAAGAAAGCATGCATGTAACGTCTTGTAACAACATATTTCAGACTGAAAACTCAGAGAAAAAAACGAAAACTTTTGAAGTCTAAATAAATGAGTGTTAGCTACCCAACCCAATGCAGCGTCTCTTTGCGACTTGTCGCTGTTGACTCGTCCCGCTTTTGTAAAACATGGAGTAGCGTTTGTTATACACTCGTATTTTTATTTTAGCCAGCACATTAGGCAGCAAAACGCGCAATTTTCGTGCTTTACGCACCGACGGCAACAGCCGAAGTAACTGCTGCTAACTAGTGAAACTGGGCGAAGAAGAAATTGTTGACTCTTGAAACATAACCAATGGTCCTTAACCTTCATTCTATTTTTAAGGTAGACTTATATGGCTGCACTTTCCACTTAGCTGACAAAGGTTTTTTAGTGTAGTAAAAGAATCCAAAGTTCTCTTTATAGCAACAGTGTTTCCGCGCTTCATAAGTTCCCAAAGATGTATCAATGTTGAAAATCGTCCGTGCACCTGCTGCATTGCAACTGCACGGTTATAGTTACCATGTGAAATTGCGTGCGATTAGAATGCAAATTCTCAGTTGCCTGCAAAAACCACCGTTTACTCATTACTGGTAACATCATGCGCAATAATAATATAACATATGATGATGCTGTTTTTTCGTAAGAAATATTTTCAATTGCGAAGCTAGGTACAACGAAGACAAATCGGTATGGCAGCGAGCTGTGATATAATGGACTGAAATATTTGTATAAGTACATCTGGCTGATTCGTCTACCGCTGGTTTCGAAATTCGCAACATACGCGATCAACACCGCACTCCACTGCGCCGCCCTGAAGTGGGATTGGTGACTTCAAGGTGGCGTCACTAATACCTGTGGCGTCATTATTATCTCTTTAACTCTTTATTTTCACAAAGAAAGACTAAGGGTACGGGGACAAAAGGCGCAAGTAAGTACCCGACTAGGTCCCCCCCCGTTCCCTGTACAGACATCAGAAGCAGACACAAAGGCGTGACATCGTGTCCAGTTATGGTACTATGGTGATGTGACTTTTTATTTACCAGTTCTTAAATTTTAATACGAACCGCGACGTAACATACAATATTAAGGTCGAGACATTCGATCCTTTAATTCTAAATGTTTCTCTGTGTAGATGAAGAGACATTTACTGTGCACTTGGGATTGGTAGTCGCAGTCAAGAGGCCACCATACCTGCTGAAGCAAAAGCGTCGTGTAGGACTTTTTGTCGACCTCCATTAGATTCCTTCCGTACAGCAGAGACCTGGACACAGAATGGGAGCAGTCAAACATTATGTTGCTCAAACGTTTGCCGGGAGGATGAAAAAATCGTGCATATTTATTTCAGCGAAAAGAATGTGGATCTCCGTAGGCCCGCAGCATCTTCTCGGCTGCAGAATCTGTCTGATGTGTGCAGAACGACCGAACTGGAAGCGATTGAGGTAACGGTGAAGCACTAGAAGACAATGTACACAGCTAAAGCACGGTTTGACTGGTGAAGCAGATATGGTAGAACCAATGGAACATTTCTGCTTGTGTCGCACATATGAAGCGATTTCTGCTGCTGCTCCAGCCATAAACATTTCGAGTATTGGTTAAAATAGGTAGCGAAATACTTTTGGTCTATTGCTTAGGATACCTAGGCGATGAAAGTCTGGAGAGGAGGTGCTGACCCCACGCCAAACTTTCTGTTCAGTGCCAGATGACTCCAGGCTGTCAAGAAAATGCAGTGATGAATCTAAGCCCTACAATGGCACACATGCGTATACGCCACTGCCACTCGCCTACATGACATGTGCCAATCCTAAGATTTTACGAAGTTGTGGCTTTTAAAACGTTCCGATATACTTAGTGGTGGTGTCGTCAAAACACATTGTTAGTTGCATGCAAAAGAACCGAGAAGTGGCAAAGTTCGTATTTATCTTAATAGAAACAGCGCCACAAGACGTAGCACAGGACACGGCGCTGACATACAACAATATTTACCAGATGGAAAAACCGGAATTTTACGCACAGAATGACCATACCGCACATGTACGAGAAAGACATTTGTTATCTCAAATTCACATTGGAAACAACTTATCTCTAAGACACTAATAGTAATAGTAATAGTTTATTTTCCATAAACTGTACAAGGTTATGGGGAAAGAAAGGGAAAAACTTGAAAGAAAATCAAGTTCACTCTCTGAGAGGGAAATTAACTCTTGGCTGGTGCAAAAGAACGGAAAAATACCGATAACGTCATGGAAAAGTCGAACAAAAATAAAACTACACAATTAAAGCAGCTTTTGCAATCGCTGACTTAACAAACTTTACCGTGCTTGGGCCAAGGACGCGGGTTCGTTTCCCGGCTGCGTCGACCGATTTTCTGATGGAGGCGAAAAGTGAAAACGCCCTGTGTGTTCGAGATTTCGGCGGCCGTTAAAAATTTCCAGGTGGCAAAAACTATTCCGGAGACCTCCAATACGGCACGCCTCATCGCCTCTGTAGCATCGGCGCGTTAAACCTATAATCAATGGAATAAAAAAAGACTCCCACCTGCCCTCGCGGGAACCTCTGTGTAGATGCGACGCATAGGCGGAGCGGCGAAGGGACCGCGTTTTATAGCGCGCATAACGTTGAGGGGACTGCGTAAGCCGGTCCCAGTCTATGACGACGTTGGCGTACTTGTAAAGTGGCGTGGACTCTAGGTGTTTGAGCCAAGCGTGGATGTTGCTTCGCCGGAGAACGGCACACCGGTTATATGCGCAGCGCGCCCGAAGGAGAGGAAACCGCGGAAGAGAGAGTACTGCACATGCGCCGGCCCCAGCGCGCCTGCCGTGGCTATGACGCAACACAATCCAACCCAATCCACTTTAATCCAATCCAATCCAAATTCAATCCAATCCAAGCCAAGCCAAGCCATGCCATGCCATGCCATGCCATGCCATGCCATGCCAAGCCGAATCCAATCCAATCCAATCGAATCCAATCCAATGCCCCTCGCGAGAGAATGTTCGCTATCGGAGAGGAGAGGGGGTGAGCGGCGGAGAGCGCAGCTGGCGCGGCGAGGAGCATGGGGGAGGAAGGGACAACGCCGACGACGACGACGACAACGACGACGACGCCGGAGGGACAAGGCGAGTGAATCAGATGCTCTGCATCTAAAACTGTTTACCGCCCCCCACCATGATTTGCCCTATGCAACATATATATAGGACTGCATGTCGTACTGTCTAGGTACCAATGATCTTTAGGCGACAGGTTGAAGCGTTAATTTACTGGAGGGATGACCTCAGGCGGGAAGTGAAATGACGAAGCGGCCATGAAACACCGACACCGTCCGGCTAACCCAGCCCAACGCCCAGTCGTAGAGCTATAGTTGCTACGGCGACCTTGCCAAGAAGGAACTTGCTGCGCTGCCAAAAATACCGCACCGAGTCAGAGCACTACGTCTCTACAATGCTGTCTTCATCCACGCGCCGTGACACCGCGGCAAGCGTCTTGACTGCGCCGGCGGAAAAACAATGCCAAATATAAAGAAATAGAGCTTTAACGGAAGCGCATGCAATATGAAATGTAGCTGAGCGTGGCGTTATTTAAAGAAGATGGGATTTACTGCAGTAAAGATTGCAGCGTTGAGAGCTGGCAGGTGGCCATGCGGTTTAAATAGGCGGAAAATAAGAATATAGATACAAACGCCAGTCAAAAAACACGGGGAAGCGAAGCTGTAGTTTTAGTAATAATTTTAAACCTTGAAGCTTGGGAAGCCGCTGTACCAAGTCATTTATTTTGGAGGCATTTCTAGGTCAAAATGTTATCTTCTTTAATGTAGAAACGTTAGTAGAAGTTATACGAATACAGTGGAAATACCCAAGGTGGAACTAAAATTAGCTAGGTTTTTATGTTTCTTGCTAAATTACTCTGTAGGAAAGGGAGCCGTGGACTCGCTGACGGGCTGTGGCTCTCCTACATTTATTCAGGTATGCAAGCCCCGGCGGAACATCGAGAGCGGCGTAGTCATGCGGCCGCCCAGGCGCTCGGTCGTGTTCCATTTGTGTGTCGCGTGTCACTGCTGACGCAGCCGGGCAAGCACCGCTGCTGATGATGATTGTGGGATGCAGGGGTGATAATGATAGTGGCGCTGTTAGAGGGTGAAGCTGCCGCCACTAAAACTCTATATCTGCTCATTTAATTTATAATCGTATTTCCAACATATCGTTTGGGTAAGCCTCGGATCTCGTATCCACGTGGTCCCAACCGTGACACTTGCGTGCGATCGCCTGGTTCTCGTCAGTAGCTAGAGAAATGCAGTTCCCGCAAACAGTTGAGCCATTTCAATAACATGCAGTTAATCATGAGATATACTGTTCTGCATCGCTGATGCGGGAGTAGTTCAGGTAATAAGAACAAATTGTAAAACAACGCCGAGCGTTTCCGCCTCACACACTGTAGGATGCAGGGTTGTTAGCTATACGCCCACTGATGTTGCACTGCAAATCTCGCTGATGTTAGGAGAATTATGTCGTTGGGAATTTATACAGCCTCCTAACAAATGACATGCAGTTACGCAAACATACTTAAAAACTAATTGACGAACTGTCGCTCATTCGTCACCGGTGTGTAGGAACGAATATGGCACTCTGTCCGAAGCACCAAAACGATGTAGTGTCCCGTATGTAATTCTCTCTGGGAAATTTACGGAACAAATAAATGAAATAGGACGAAAACCATGAACAACGAAAATTGGCCCCGCATCTAGTCACTAAGTTGCAAAAGTCGTTTCAAGAAGATAGTCGTCTGCACCCCTGTCACGTAAATCAATTTAAGTTGGTCGGGTTCCGCGGCTCCACTCTGGGGCGCTTCCCCACGCGTGGTTCATGCGCTATTTACTGGAATCTCTCATTACTGTTGAACAGCTTGTAATGCCGCCAGGCGCTCTAGTGGTGCGGGCGACAGCAGGCGGCAGAGTGATTTTTTTCTACAGTGGATGTAGTATTTCATTTGCTATCGCAAAAATAAAGCACGCATGAATTTTTAAATAAAGTAACGCTACAAATATCAACTATGTACTGGGGCGAAGCCCTTCAGGGGCACGGGCTGTTGGCGTCTCCTTTCGTCGTCATCGTAATCGTCGTTAGTCTCATGTTGACACGGTAATAAAACACCGGGACACTCGTTCACGCCTTGCACTACAACTTTTCGTGCTTCAAAGGCACGAGACTTTTTTACAGCAACGCGGTACAGCGCTACCCCCCAATGGTTTCATCTCCGTTGGAAAAAACGCCAAGGTGCCAAAAATACACTTGTATATTGCACGCTTCGCCCCTCCCCAGTTGCCCGTTAGTAGAGATGGCCAGGGATCTTTTTTTTTATTGTGCGCCTCAGATTTGCGTAGTGTTTTGTTTTTGTTCAACAATGTTGACAAGTGGGAACACTGCCTCCAGATATAGATGCTTAGGTATGGTTGTGAGTAAATAAATATCTTTTGGAACTTCCGTTTTACTCTGGCCGGGTGGCCGAATCGAGGGACACTCTGAAGGACCGTCAGACAAACAGACATACAGACCGACCAAAATTTCTGCGTTTAAGTAGCCCGGAAAGACTTTCGTCTTTAAAAGCGCATGGAGCGTTTCGTGCAGCGCGCACGGCAGGTGCATTGACGCGGCGGGGCCAGTGACAACAGCATGGCGGCGGCCGTAGCCCAGAGGCAGCTTGTCACCTCTTGGCAAAATGAAACTCAACGGGCAAAGTTGCCCATGTGCGAAAAGAGATGTTGATGTGGGCAAAAAGTGCACTTTAAATAGCGATCCGGGCTGTTTATGAAAGCGGTCATCGAATATCCCCTGCGGCGGTGACCGTAAAAATCTTTAGACGTCCATCCGGCTGCTACTAACGCATCGAAATTTGCCTCCATTACGCGCGCATGTCCCTATTAGCAAAGTCCTTCCGCACGAAATATTAAGGACTTGGGCGACATCACTATCTGGTTTATCAATATGAACGTTACGAAGAACTATTTCAGAGACGATGGTCTTTCTTAGGCTACTAAATGTCGAAAATTTTGTTCTGAATGTATGTCCGCATGTCCTTCTATTAAGTGCGAATGCACTTCTTAAGCGAGCCTGAAGCGTCCGCCGCCGTGCGCATAGCAACAGCTGCGGGTGCGCGCGCTCCTCGTCTTCCTTGGCAACGGGGGGAGATGGGCGCGCGCTGCCTGGCCGCTGACATGGCACATACCCACGTGGGGGATTGGCCAAGAATCGGGCGTGAGAAGGGCTAATGCACCCGCTTAAAGGAGTACTGACACGAAATATCAAAGCTGAGATCCGCTCTAGCAATCAAGTACAACGACAACACAAATAGATGTCTGTGAATAAATGCATCTTTCTTTCTTTGTAGTTGTGTGTGTGTGTGTGATCTCTCTTTCGCGAACATTACCGAACCGCGCAAATTCAACTCGTGCATTCGCACTTTCACATTCTTCCCCTCGGGGAAATGCGGGGAATTTTTTAGCCACACGGCCAAAAGTTGAAGGAGTGCTTGCGCGAGTGGTTTATATAGGCGACATATTTGAACACTAATAAATATGACTGCGTACTTCCTGCATGCTAACACGGTTGAGCAAAAACAAAACATTTGACATATTTGATGGAAAACGTGAGTTTTCCATCAGACAGTGTTTTTTAAGCTGAAAATGGATGGGCACTTGATATTTACATTGAAAAAAAAAACACGCGTTTTTCTGAAAACCGCATTTTGACCCCAAAATACCAAAGGGCTTGCGACCGAGCCTAGACCTCGTGGCGGCCTTCTAAATGCAATTATTGCGAAAGGTTATAATATACGGCGTGCTAGCATTGGAACGCAGGAAAAATGAATTGACTTGAGCAAATTTGCACTGTGTTTATCGTTATAGTAGAGAGACGGGAGTCTCAAAGTCTGCGATATGGGCGTGGGAGAGAAAACAGGCATGAAAACAGGGAGTGAAAACAGGACGGCAGAAAATATCGCCTTTGAACGGCATTTGCAGCGAAAAGTGCAGATACGCGGCCTTTTTTTTTTTTCTTTTTCAAAAGTGAAGTTCCTGTTTTGTTCTTATTTTTTACGGCGAAGCGGTCTATGACTGCTTTCAGAAAAGTTTTTCTTCCTCGGACAGAGGAGCGTCGACATATAATTTTGAACCTCGCGGCAAAGCCATCTTATGGTGAGAGCTCGGCAGCCTTCAAACAAGTGTAGGTGGCTAGAAAAAAAAAATCACACTGAAAATGGCCGCTAGGACGACTGTATCATTACTTTGAGATTCATTTACATGCCATAATTTGCTCACAGGGAAGTTTGAGCGTTACGGAATTCCCGCCAGGTGTGAGAACTTGGCCGTCTACGAGAGGAGCGTGGTTACAAAAAAAAAAGGCTTTAACTTGCGTTATATACCGATTCCAAAACAGTATACATGAAAATTTGCCGCTAGGAATACTACAGCATTACGCCGAATTTTACACCGAAGCTGTTAGTCTCTCACTGGTCGAATGATTTCATGTCGTTGTGAGCAAACAAAATTGGCCGCGTATCTGCTCCTTTCGTTGCAAATGTCGACAAAAGACGATATTCTTTGTCGACATTTGCCAAGTAAATGCCTTCCTTTGCTTCTCCGCTCACATCTCATGCAGTTCCTCTTCCGTCGCGCTCCTCCCAAGGTAAACGCACTAAAGGTTTGCTCAAGTGAATTTAAATTTACCGGGTTGGACTGCAACAGGCAGGGTTCCTCGATGCCTGCGCTGTAGTACGGCGGAGACGCGCGTGAATTAAGGCGCCCTACTTCAACGCTTATAAAACCACGTTGCCCTACTCCACGTGCGTTCCATGTGGAATGTGGAGCCTACAAAGTGGAACCTTTCGTTGCCGTTTAGGTTTGTTTCTTAGAATGGCGCTAGAAGCTAAAGTGGTGCGGGCGACAGCAGTCGACGGAGTGAATTTTTTTAATTCAGTAGATGCAGTATTTTATTTGAACCAAGCATCCATGAATTTTTTTATAAACGAACACTGCAAACACCACTTATGTATTGATTTTCTGCCTCATATTTCTGTAATATTATGTGTTTGTTCAACAATGTTGAAAAGTATGGACATAGCCAGCGGACGTACACGTTAGGTTTGGCTGTGGGGGTAGAAACCAATTGTGCAGCTTATGTTACTCTTCGGCCGGGTGGCTGAATTGCGTTAGAGACAGGCAGACAGACAAAAAGACATACAGATAGGCCAAAATTTTCGCCTTCAAGTAGCCCAAGAAAGACAATCGTCGTTAAAAAAGCTGCCACGTATTCTTTTATAGAAACTATTCCAAAACAGTATATACAAAAATTAGCTGCTAAGACTACTGCAACATTACGCCGTTTCCAGTGCAACTGTGAGCCTGTCGTGCGTCGGATAATTTTGTGTCGCTGGAAGAAAAAAACAAAACAAAAACAGGCGGTACCCAGCAGTTCTTGCCCAAGACGCCGAACGTATGCATCAGGTTATTGAGGCAGACCACATAGAGCTCCGTATTCGCGTAAGAAATACCACAAAACAAGCATTGCAACCACTTGATGGGAGATAAGGCGCCTGTAAACAATTAAAATCCCCAATGTGTTTCTGGTAAAGATTTGGTTTTGTGTTTTGACGTCCATCGAGGGTGGCGACATGTGTCAGTATAGGCAGGACCCAGAATTTGCCGCCAGAGAAACTGAGCGCAAGCGAGAAGCCCGCCGAGACGACATAGGAACATTTCATACCCCCGTCATCAGTATGTGCAGTGGCTTACAACAGCATCGCTGGACATCCGTTTTCGCATGGAGTGATGGCGGCCATTTTTATATACTTGTCATCATTACATAATTTACTTTGAAGTAATTATTGTGGAATTCCTGTCTGTTGTTATACACGGCCATCTATGGAGGGCGAGTATGGTTACCAAAAACGGCTGTACCACAGCGTTGTTGTCCTGGTCAAGGAACCTCGTTCTGACAAAAAAAAAAAAGCGACTGCAGTATTTTTTATTTTGATTCCCAACTGCAAGCAATGTTAGCAAAAGCACTAGGTTAGAACATTCTTCTGTATGTTTTAGTTTTGTAGGCGAGATATTTATACCCGATGTCCTTGAAAAATGTTGAAAATACCTGAGCGACATTACCAATTACAAGTTGGTTACTATCGTACTTACGGAGCTAGGGCATTAAAAGGAAGCAACAAACTAACGAGTGGTCCCATTCGATGATTTTTAATATTTGTCTTCAATAATGAACGGAAATTTTGCCTTTTGCTTACTACACTTCTAAAGTAACCCCTGGTGCCTCAAAAAATAGTGGTTAGTCCCACAACTTATCATGCCCAGCCAGAAAGTTGCAAAACAAAAAATGCAGCCGCCAGATAGAGCTATTCAATACCAACACTAGCAAATTGTTTCAGCGCAGAGTACGCACGCCAGAAAGAAGGAACTTTCTGGTTGTCACCTGGCTAGAGGATAACACTCAAAAAGACTAGAAGAAAAAACAAAAAATTGGGCCCATCTCCCCGCGAGGGGGACTCGAGTAAATGCGTCGCATAGGGTGGGTGTATTGCGTTAACGTTTAGTGTTTGGGGAGTTGGTGGTAGTGAATGCGTTGTATCAGCAGCATCTTGACGTAGTTTGAATGAGTCAAGGATATAAGGCGCGTTCGTAGCCTTCCATTCTGTGTCGGCTTTGTGGCGCAGTGGGTAGAGCACCATGTACATTGCGTTCCGCCCGCAGGGTCGAGGGATCGAAACCAGGCGCCGGATAGTATTTTTTTTATATAGTGTAGGGGGAGGGGTGCGGACTACGACTACGGACGTCAACGCGGGTGACATCGTGAGTTACTGAAATGCTCTGCATTTAAAAAAAATATCTATGGCAAAAGCCAAGGAAGAAGATGACCCCTATGGCAAACATCACTGGAGCGCGGCTGGATAATAACGGGTTAGCAGAGAATGAAGAAGATCGCACAAGCAAGAGCAAGACCCAAATGTTGCTGGAAGCGATGACCCATTCAGCTGGCCTTCACAGACACAAGCGCGTTTCGTTATCTAGTAGATCCTAATGTAATAGTACTCTGTGCACGACATGAGGTGGCTCCGCTTCTCGTAAAAACCAAAACAGTAAAATATTCATTCGTTTCGGGCAGTGAAGAGGAGCTCTGTTTTATCCGTGAAGCTCATTTTTAAGGAAAAGGCATGCTAATGACATCCGACGAAGAAGGACGACCTCCGAAAAGAACGTTATCGCTGGGTAGTGCCTCAAGCGGCCCCAGTCTGAAAAGGGACGCAGAGAACCTATACGCGGTATTCGTTGAAACGTTTAGCGGTCAATTTCTTCGCTTGGCAACACTGAAAACGGCCGCAGACATGGCCGATGCGCCACGGACACGGCGTGGCTTGGGCCACTGCGGCCGCACACCGAAGAAAAAGAAAACACCGGCGTGCGTCATCTGCTCCGTTCCAATCCGATTCTAAACGGTGGCGTCAACAGCGATGTTATTAATCCCACTCACATTGAACTCGAGGCAATACTTTGCGTTCGGTGTGGCTGCAAACACATGACTGAACGCAAACACGACTGAAACACAGTCACGTGTTTCGCAGTCGTGCTTAGCATGGACAAGTGCCGCTGTCCCGCGGAGCCTGACGTAACGAGTGACGGCGCACTCGCACGGTTGCATGGAGGAGAAGAGGGGTGCCTGATCTGCGGGCGGCGCGCACAACGTCGCCTAGCAACAGACACTTGGCCACAGATATGGCGGCGCACACTTGGTTGCCTGCATGCATTACGCGCCATTGAGTACCGTCTATACGCTCTTTCACCCAAAGGACGTCATTTTCATATGGGCGCTTCGGGAGGCAGAAAAATGAGGAGATTTTAAAAGTAACGAAAACAGAGAAACTTTATAGTAAAAGAGCAAATACCTGGTAGTCCGCCTTTTCAAAGTGCTAAATATCACATGAACAACAATTTCCTAGAATTAAAGATTATTGCGTCTAAATTGATGCTTTTGCTTCAGTTCCCGGGTTTTTCTGCCCGTCTGTTCAGTGGCTTTCTTGATGTCCGTGTGTCTAAACAAGCTATTTTAGATACAGTTGAACGCAATGGTCTTGAAATCGTCCGAAAGGAGCGGAGTTAAGCATCGGATAAATTCTTACCGCCCGTGATAAAATGTGGAGACGAATTCAAATGTAACGATATAGCGCCAGCCTGCGGCAGTATCACTCGCAAGCGTGCCTTCCGACTCTGTATTCGGTGAATGCAGTAAAGATTAATTAAGGATGCCGCAGATTCTGTTTAGGAACGCCTAATTCATGTATCCTCTGGCATTTCCGTAGTGTGTTTGTTCTTAACAAAGTCGTAACAGATTATGTCGAAATCTAACTCATCTCGGAACACGACTCGCGGCACGGGATTTATAAACAAAATGAAACGTTCAATTAGTTGCTTAAACAATCAGTAAATGGGAAGGGCATGCTTCTTTTTTCTTGGAACGCCACAATGGAACTTTATATAACATAAGTTAAAGCATTTTTTTTAATAAAGTTCCATTGTGGCCCGAAAGCTAACGGATCTTGAAGATAGAGGCAGACGTTCAAACTTGATTGTTTTTGGTATCCCAGAAAAGCCGGAAAAAACTGAATCTGATCTTAAAAAGAAAGTCATTTCTGAAACGTTTCATAGCAAGCTCGGCGTTAAATGCACTTCTGTTGCCCGGATTCATAGGCTTGGTAGATCAGGCTCGAACAGACCAATTATTTTGTATCTTCAAGATTTCACCGAAAAGCAAGCTGTGCTGAAAAAGGCGAGCAAACTAAAGGGTACTAACATCTTCATTCAGAACGACTACTCAAAGCCGACGTTGGCAAAACGGAAAAAACTGTGGGAAAGTGCGAAAGCCGACAAAGAACAAGGCAAGAAGGCATTTTTGGTGCACGATAAGTTGCGTGTAGATGACGATCTGTTTATTTGGAATGACGTAACAAACGAACGTCAGTTAATTGAAAGCCGTCGGAGTACCACGCCATCGCCTGAGTCTATCGACAGTGCACCTGATAACGAAAGTACGAATAGTAAGTGTTGACCGGCTGCGCAGGAGCAAGTTAGGCTGATTAATATGAATGCTCGAAGCATCGTAAATAAAACCGATCAACTTGAAGCTGTACTCCTAGCATACAACCCTCATGTAGTTGTTATAACTGAAACGTGGCTCCATAGTGAAATTTGTGACCAAGACTTAGTACCTCCAGCTTACGAAATGTACCGCAGAGATAGGGCCTCCAGAGGTGGTGGAGTTGCAGTACTTGTAAAAACAGGGATTAATGTCACCCGTTTACCTGACGCTGACAATACGGAAAGCGTGTGCTTGAGGCTTTCACTCTTCAATAAGTCTTTTATATTGTATGCAGTGTACAGGCCGCCGAATTCGTTGCCGGATTATTTGTTTAATTTGAAAACCCATATGGAAACATATATTAATCAAAAGCTAATTGTTACCGGTGACTTCAATCTGCCTAATATTGATTGGAGCCAAATGCAGTCGACATCTGATTCGCTTAATGCAAATATTCTGTTCGATATAATGATGTCCCACAATCTCGCCCAAATCGTTCAACAACCGACACGTGTTGGTAATGCTTCGTCCTCGTTACTAGATCTTGTGTTCATGCACCGCTTTATTCTTGATTCCTGTGTTTGTGTTGAACCCGGTTTATCTGATCATGACATGGTCACAGTTTCTTTTCCTTTGCATTGTAGTCGTTCTAATAGCCCACCGAAATCTAAACAGGTCAAAAATTTTTCCCGTGCTAACGATACGGACATCCAAGATTATCTTGAATTTCAATTCGTGAATTTTGATGGCGACGATGCTGCTGTTCTCTGGGATAAGTTTAAGAAATTATGCTTCCACTGCATTGAACGGTTTGTACCAAACAAAACAAAGAAACCCCCAAAGTTCACACCATGGATAACTAGGCCGATAATACAAATGAAGCGTAAAGCCAAGCGCTATCAGAAAAAAGGTGCTTCTGCTCACGTTCTCAAGGAAATTCGTAGCTCCCTCTCCGAAGCTATTAAAAGTGCCAAGAATTTCTATTTTAATGTCAAGTTGCCAAACTTCATCAAAGAAGACCCTCAAAAATTCTGGAATTTTATTAGGGACCGTAAAAGCTCTGTAAACCGAATCATGTTTAACGGCAATATAATTGAGGATCCCCTAGCGATTGCGAAAAAATTCAACGACTATTTTCATAGTGTTTTTTCAGCTTCTACTCTGCCTGTCTCAATTAGCATTGATGCTTCTGATTCGGATCCTAACCTTATTTCATTTGATGGTGTCCTAAATTTAATACTGAGATTAAAAGTTAAATCATCCCCTGGACCAGACAACATACCTATTGCTTTTCTCCGGCGATATGCCGAAATATTGGCCAAGTACCTTGTTGTGATCTTCCGAGCCTCAATAAGTTCAGCAACTTTACCCTTTGATTGGAAATTGGCACGAGTTCTGCCCTTTGTGAAAAAAGGGGACCCACAGTGCATACCAAACTACCGACCAATTTCTATGACTTCCGCATGTTGCAAAATGCTGGAACACATAATTGCCACTCGTATCAACAGCTTCTTAGATGATAACCACATTTTATCTTCCTTTCAACATGGTTTTAGAAAACGGTTTTCCACAGTCACTCAGTTGGTTTCTGTTGTTCATCACATTGCTTCTGTTTTAGACAAAGCTGGTCAGGTCGATGTACTGTTTTTAGATTTCAGTAAAGCCTTCGACCGTGTTCCCCATAATAAACTTATCGAGAAATTACAGACTATAGGGCTTCCAAACTACCTAGTGTCGTGGGTGTCTGCTTACCTGAACGGCCGGAAACAGTATGTCGACGTCTGTGGACAGACATCACCTCATCTCCCAGTAGATTCCGGCGTACCGCAAGGTAGTGTTCTAGGACCGCTGCTTTTTTTAATTTATTGCAATGATATTGTTAGTGTTATTACTGATCCGGTTAAGATAAGACTGTTTGCAGACGACTGTATCATTTTCACTGATGTACACTCGCCAGATGACCAAATCGCTCTTAACACTGCCCTTAGCAATATTCTTTTGTGGTGTGACAAATGGGGCATGGTGCTCAATTTCGACAAATCTGTTTTCCTTCGAATTTCTAACAAGAAAAATCCGCTTCAGTTTTCCTATTCCTCCTATAGCCAGCCCTTAAAGGAAGTTAGTCAATATAAATACCTAGGTTTAACGATAACGAATAAATTGTCTTGGAATGCACACATTGCCGATGTTTCATCGTCGGCTTTCCGTAAACTGTGTCTTCTAAGGCACAAACTCAGAGACGCCCCCTCGCAAGTGAAACTATTAGCATATAACACTTTAATACGTCCAAAGCTAGAATACGCTTGTATTGTGTGGGATCCGCATACTAAGTCTAACATATATTCCCTCGAAAAGATTCAAAGGCGAGCAGTCCGTTTTATTTTTTCGAAGTATGGTCGCGGTACATCAGTTACTAAACTAATGCAAGATAATGAATTCCAAACACTACAATCGCGGCGCCAACTTCTACGTCTAAAATTTTTGTACTCACTAATTAACAACAAACTTGGTCTAGACCCATCACATTACGTTACCCCACTTTCGACCAGGCAAACACGACATTCGCATGTCCTATCTTTAACTCCGTATTTTGCGCGGACAGATTTATTTAAGTTTTCCTTTTTTCCGAGAACTGTCACAGAATGGAATAACTTGCCCTCTGATTACCTCCAAAGCCTAGATCTTCATGAACCAAATGTTTAATTCTGTGAATGATTATTGCTTATTATTGCCTCTCAGATTATTGCTTGCTTTTTTTTGTTGTTGTGATGTTTTTCTTCTACTCGCTATCCTCTTACGCAGATGTATTTTAGTCAAGCTGTGTCACTCATGTACTGATCTTGTAGTTGTGTTTGTGCCCCTCCTGCTTGGGCCTTTTTGGCCTGCAGTATTCCACAAATAAATAAATAAAGTTTCTTCTCCGGTGAATATTTACACTCAGAATGTGTATTCCGTAGATCTCAAACGTTATAATGAAAGTGCTACTTACTTTGCTTCTTGCTCCTCCTGGGAGTATCCACTGAATTGTTCCAGGATGTCGGTACATTTGAAGCCTCTATCAAGTCCGCTGGCGAGGGATGAGATGAAACGGGGAAGCCAATGAAGTATTCTGTATCTGACTGCCGAGTTGATGCATTTATAGCTAATGCTGTAAAACTCAAAGCGGACGTAGAACGCTGCTTAAATTAAACGAAAATTTATCAATGACGGCAGAAGGCAGAAACGTCCGGAACATCTTTTTTGAATGCATCATCTAGAAAGAAACGAATGGCTGAAAAAACACTAAACCACTAAACCGAATTTGAGGTTGCTGTTATAGCATAAAGATGGAAATCTCAGAACAGTACCCTACGTTTGCTCAGCCGCAAACAATTTTTCTTTGATTTGAAATGATTTGGGCGTGCAGTGCTGATTCCCTTGTACTGCTTGCGTATTTCTACTTTCCGTGAACTGCCCAAATGGCCAGAAAGGATATTGTTGTGTTTATGTTAATAGTAATTGTTCCCAATGAAACTTTTCATATGCAGTTTTTATAATACAGACAGACAGACAGACAGACAGACAGACAGACAGACAGACAGACAGACAGGCAGACAGACAGACAGACAGACAGACAGACAGACAGACAGACAGACAGACAGACAGACAGACAGACAGACAGACAGACAGACAGACAGACAGCTTATGATTGCCGTTTGCCGCTTACCCGGCGTCATATAAGCTTTCCACTGTGGGAGGGGAGATTTCAAAAATAAAAGAGGCCCTAGTGATCCATGGGGTTAGCAAGGATAAAGAAGGAAATGGGCCTTTGACGAACACAGAGAAATAACTTCGGTTTTCTGGCGGAGAGCGAATTCACGCCTTTTGAACTAGGCCAGTGTTATTAATATACTAAGCTTAATGGAACCTGGTTTGGCGGCATTGGTTTGGAAGTGCAGAGTTCTATAACAAATTAAAGGTTAGTGGGCTCTCTAACTAAACGTTTTACCATGAGCAAATCGAAAAAAATGTTACCGCTGACAACACGCGAATCTTAAGAATAAAGTAGAATTGCAAGAAAACTTCCCCGCTATCCAGATTGTCAGATGCCATATATTCGTGCACTACATATTTTTTTGTGCAGCACGATGTCCATTGTATAAAGTTCATTGGCGCAACGGGGGGCGGGGATGAGAAGGAGTTAAAACAGAACTGTGAGTTCGATGGCGGGTTTATGTAAATGGTCTTTATCGTGGGATTTCGTTAGCCCTGCGTGAATTGAATCTCGCAAGCAATGAACTCCGAAATGGTCACATCAACACCATAACGTGCTGATAAGAATCTTCACGTTGCGGACATTCTCATTTCGCAATTTTTAAATTGCTTAGTGATACCCCCGACAGCATTATGTTTGCAAGCTAAATGCATTATTTCATTGATAAATGTGAATATTCTTGTTTATGGTACATTTCTGCCAATGAAAGAGGAGTTGGTGACGTGCGCAAGACATATTTCTCCAATAATGATGAAAGTGGAAAACTTGGGCGTACCTCAGTCTTGAAAATCGGTCTTCGGGGGCATTCCAAAAGTAACGAATGTGCTGGTGCAGGAAATACCGGAAATGGGTCTCCTGTAAAAGTCATTTGACGCACACTCAAGTGAACACTTTTTTTAGACCCTCGATAGCAACAGAAGTATGCGAACGACTGTGTTAAGAAAGGCGATAAAATTGCAGTCATAATCTGTCCCAAGATAAAAATTCATACTGCTGTGATATCCCGCACTAAGAAAGCTTAATATCATGCGACTAAAATATTTTGCCCTGTGAATACCCAAGGGTTTGCTCTTGGTAACAACCAATAAAGTGTTTATAATATACGTCGTAGTTTTGCCGAATATAATAGAATATTGACAAGGCATTGTTGTGAATTGCGACACATCCGAGTATCAGTGCGAAGTAGGATGCGACAAAAAAGAACAGCAAGGAAATTCTGTGAATTACGACACACCCGAGTGTCAGCGCGAAGATGCGGGTACAAAGAACAGTAGAGGATACAAACGCAGCCATTCACGTAAATAATAGTAATAGCAATATTATATAACAAAATATCAACAACCATTTTTGCTGATTGGTTTGGATTACAGGGCACATAATAATATAGCGAAATTTGTCGGTTGGGAACAGTACATGCTTCTCTCCTGCATGTATTGTGCCTGGCATATACAAATACATCCAACCCAGGCCTGTAAATGAGCATAGATGTAATTACGACTTCATGGATGCCCCAATCACAAATGAGCCATGTTGAAGACGATACAAATACCACACAGAAAAAGAAAACAATCGCACCCAGAACGTCAAACGTTATGCTCGAGTCCAGAACTTCGTGCACAGATGAAAACAAATTTATTGACAACGGATTGAGGAATTTCTTTTCGCGAGACTTGATTATCCGCCGTTGGCCCTTACGTTTGGTGGGTAAATACATGTTGCTAAACAAACTGAACCACCGACCAAAAATAAACCAGCAGCGTCCGATAAAAATACTAAAAAACTGAAAAAAAGGCGCGGATGTATGGTATTTCTTTGGCGGCGAAAAAAACCGAAACACCGAGAATCGCGAGCTCGAAGCCTCACACTGAAATATACAAAAAAAAATCCTAGCACTATTGTGTGGCCACCCCCATATAACGCTCACACTCACAAGAAAACGCTTTCACAGAGAGTGCCTGTGACCGCAACCTTACAAGCTTTCTGCAATGCAGGGTCGTTCTTAAAACTCTTCCAGAAGGTAACGCGCACATATATCACGCTGCACTACATGCTCCCTCATCATTGAACAGTAAAGAGCAGCCACCTTGGTATTTGGTATTTTACTTTCCAGGCTAAAAAGTCAGTCTGTTCATGGGGGCTACTCGGTTAAGCGGCATTCATGAAGACATCATGTTACGAAAATTTTCTGAGTTGCCGACCACTTCCTAAAATCATGTGTAAAATGCGCTGTTGAGGAAGTGTTTTGAGGTGTTTAGCGCTCCTGCAGCGGAAATGCACGCTCTGAACCAAAAATTACGCGGATAGCGGAAAGAATGCACTGCCAGGAACACATCGTCCGCAAGAATACGAAATTGCGTTAGCATGCTTTCCGCGTGGCAGGGTACTCAACACACGTACAGTCTTTGTCAAAATTTTCTAGGCCTTGCCGAAAGCGCGCAGGCCGCAAAATATTCAATGTACAAGCTTGCGTCCTGAGCGAGGCTAAAACGATATATGCCGGAAAGCCAGAGAACACACCTTTCTTTCTGACTGTCATAAAATATTTTGAACACATTTAAAGGTAAGGCTTATGCTTTGAATTCTTCGTGGTTGAGAAGGCGTAGGATTGGCCTAGAAAATTTTAACAAAAGGTGTAAACCAAGAAGAATCATCTCAATACGGCGGCCCATTGTAGCTACTGTTTTTAAGTAATTTTACATGGCATTGTTAATTGCCATGACTTCTAACACTGGAAAACTGAAAATGCAACCGTTAGATCAAAGCATCCGTCAATTTATTTTTTTCAACGTTAATGGCCGTTGCGCTTTAGAAAAAGAGTCCCTACTCATTATTTTAAGTGTCATTTGATTTGGTAGCTCTTATTTCGTATGGACACACTCGACGAATAATCCGCACGGTGCTTTGCGCAGAATTAAGGCGAAACTTGCTATGTCTCACTGATGGCGCATGTCGCGCCAAAAACGCCTGCATGAAAGCCAAATTTATCTATCGATGATGACGATCGGGGTTGAAAAAAAAGGAACTCCTCCCGCCGTCGGAACCATACCTGGGTCTCCCGTGTCATGAAGCTGACGTATATTCGATAGCGCCATTCCGACAGGTACCAAGCCATGTAATTTCTTTCTATTTTATTTTTAGGGTAAACCTGTTGATTTCTACGCGTCATTTTTATTTCCTATGGGAAATAACAAGCGCGAATCTATTTAAAATTAAAAGCGTCCAGCCTGGTACTAGCTAAGTATTGATTTTCTGCCACAAATATGCCTCACATTTTGTTCCGAAGTGCTTAGCGGATCGGAGAGGTTTTGTCTATATAAACCTCTCGTTTGAGAAGTCTTCCATCTTTCGTCCGGACAGCTGAATTGAGAGACAGGCCCAAAGAGAAAAAAATGTTTACATATAATTACTCCAAGAAAGGCTATCGTCTAAAAAACAAGCCATGCTCATCTGAAGTTTCTCACCTTGATACCGTATCTCACTTCACGCGCGCGTAGCGCAAAAGTGAACACAACAAGCGCGGTAACAAGCGGAAGAATGGCGCGGACATTGAACGCATTAAAAGCGTGGAATGTTAACGAGATTTTATAGGATGAGGGTGTGGAGACTGACCGCAGCGAAAGTTGGTCTTTGTTGTTCTCTCTTTATCGCCACTTACAATAGAACTCCGCCTAAAACGTATGAAAGATGGCACCCTACGGACACGGCTTACATTTGTTGGAATTCGCAACGCTACGGCGATTCTATGATATACAGGGTGATCAAATTTTTTAAAATTAGGCGCTTAGCCTTCCAGGAAGGCTACCTCTACAGCAATGTTATGCGCCGAGAGAAACACATAATTAGGTGGTAATTAATTCCGTTGGCTTAATTAACTAAAATTGAATAATTAACATCTTTCTGGCTGCAGTGAGCAGCCATATTAGTATTGAAAAGTTAGACGCAATCGTGTTTCTACGCAGTTTCATTTGGCAGAATTCTTATAGCGCATCCGCACTCCACGATATTGAACTGCGAAGTTTAATTCGCATTCGCATGATTACGCATGCTAGACAGTGACGACCGGTGCAGAGCTCCTCCATTTTGTTCTGTGTTTCGATTGCGCTTCCCCCTACTGCAGATTATAATAACGCCAGCCAAGAATAGTTAACACTTTTGCCTATGCCTCCCCCCCGTTGTCAAACTACACACCGAACACAGCAGGCACGTCACAAAAGGGATGAGCTTTGCGCCGATCGTCACTGTCTAGCATGCGTAATCATGCGAATGCGAATTAAACTTCGCAGTTCGATATCCCGGAGTAACAATGCGCTAGAAGAATTCTGCCAAATGAAACTTCGTACAAACAAGATTGCGTGTAACTCTTGAATATACACATGCCTGCTTACTGCAGCCGCCAAAAAGTTAATTATTCAATTTTAGTTAATTAAACCACCAACATCAATTGTAACCACCTCATTGTGTATCCCCCTTGGCGCATAACCTCACTGTAGCAGTGGTCTTGAAGTACAGCTAAGCGCCTAATTTTTTTTAAATCTATCGACTTAACTTTAATCAACCCGTGTATGACAGGACAATGAACACACAGGCAGGTATCAGAGAGGAATTCAAGGTCGACTTCCAGGCCTTTTTGCCATGAATAACTGTTAGAACCGTCAAACACAAGCTCTACTTTGGGAAGTATTTTTCCGGGGTGGCATCTCAATGCTCCAAAAAAGCGGTACGTCATTTGGTCTGTAGCTGAATATTGCAACGTGATGACGAACATGTTGACGGTGACATGCATTGACGCGCTCACTCACACAAAGATTATGCACACAGCGGTGCATAACCCTGCTCGGGCAAAGATGGGTGGCGCTAATTAAATTCAAATCGCAATCATCGGCCCAGTTTGCGTTCCCTTTGTCCTGCCAGCATGCGACAACTATATAAGAATGTAGCTTTTTTGAAGATTCATTGGATTTCATCTTTAGCGTGTATAATTTTTCGTGACGTGATCCCCTCCTGCTGTTTTTTATTTGCATACGGGGATTTAATACGTCACGGGTGAAATATATTTATAATTCAAGGCCTGGTCTCGTCTTGTCGAAGCTGCCGGCGAAAGCGATCATACGAACACCCCTCATCACCGGTGGTCGGAAGAGGAATTCTTTTTGTTTTACTTACCAGTCGCACAGGGGGAGAAGAAAAGGTGTGTGCCTGAAGCATTTCATACCAATAGAGTTTAATATTTGAGATGCGCAGACCGACAACATTGTCAACAAGATATAAGAAATCAGTGTAGCGGCAACATAATCTGTTCGAACGGTTTATTCAAAACCCGAAAGTGGAGTGAGTTTCTGCGAAGGAAAATTATACACCCACCTGCAATGCAGCCGTTTGGCTACATTGAAAAGCTCAACAGCGTTCACAGAAACTTCGAAGTTTCTTCGCAGTCCAGGATTAGAGCGCGGGACTGCCGCCCTTCCAGCGCAGTTCTTACTGAGTCGACCTGAAGGTCAGCCGCTTTTATCCCGAGAGGGAATTGATGAACAGTTCGAGGTGAGAGACAAGTCGTAATCAACGAGTTTAAGGTAAATCTAGGAAATGGAAGAGGTTTCTACGGGAAAAAGTTGACGTCCACCTGATGTCAAACATTCTTTTTCGAACATAACGAGCCTTGGGGTATATCTTCTCGTTCACTAGTTCATTCTTTCTCGGCTACGGCTTCTAGAAATTCCCCGAAAGTACCGAAATTTATTGCGGCAATTAAAGCACTGAAGTAACCGTGGCGTCGCCTTTTTCACCCATCAGAACGTTCTCAGTAATTTTGGGAAATTTGTTTCGTTCCATTTCATGTCCTGTTGCAGTGACTACTGCGCTGGCTTACGGCTGGTGAATTTGTTCACAGTGCCCGTCTGCGGGCCGGAATTCTTTTCAAGTCCTTCGTTCCCCCTTGTGTTCCGTATGAAATTTTTTCCACCCTGTGGGGACCGGGTCAAATCGTAGGTACTATTTCCGGCTTCCGGCACGCTGGCACTCAGGCAACTGGTGAGTTGGTAAACAGGCGCGCTCGTTAAATAAATAACTCCCGGTGTTTACAAATGTCGCCTTAGTAAGCGGGGTATTGTATTTTTGGTGTGTTACCACACAGGCATTCTCGTTAGCCTGCGTGGTAAAACACCGTAGCTTGCAGTGATTCTTTCGGCGTGACAAGTGTCCCAATAGGGTCTAAAGGATTTTCGATGAACACTTAAGAGCCTTGTAGTGCATCATGGTTCCCAAAAAGGCGTCGCTTTTGGTCGACTTCAGTTAGCCTAGTGTCTTTTCCTTAGACATTTCAACTACAAAACTATTTCCGGCCGTGTGTGTGAGCGGGTTAGCATCGTGGAGGTGTTATTATGAGGACGAAACTACAAGGAAATAGCGCGTGCTCCTTACATGCTTAGTCCGAAAATATAAACGTTTGACTAAGAAGTTGTGCTGCTGAGCCCAAGGAGACGGGTTCGATACCGGCCACGAGGTTAGCCGGAAGCCGGTTAAGGCGGAGGTGTAAAGGGAAGACGCCCTTTCGTCTAGATTTAAGCGCTCGTTCAGGATACCATCTGATAGCAATTAATCTCGAGCTCTCTACAACAGCGCGCGTTATAGCCTGGGTGTAGTTGTGACATGTTAAACCGGTATAATTTAAATAAATATACCTACAAATATTCATGAAGGAATATAGCTTTGAAAGATGTCAGCACCTTATATTCTTGTTATCTCCATTTGGACACAAATTATGAACAGAACTTGAAGTGAACGACCAGATCCCAGCTGGTTTGGGAACTGTCCCAAAACAGCGGCGGTCGAAAGAGTATTTCTTAAGGAAGTCGCCACGTTCTTTTTCCAGCCTCGCAGTAAACGTGTCGCGGTACTTCGAAGTGAATATTTCTTAAAAGCTACTGAACAAGAAAAGCAGCCATTTACACTTAAACGTGCACAATATGCTTTCAAATAATACCGGGATTTAAGAATGAACTAGTGTAACTGGTGGCTTGGTACCAAACTTCGTTTTTTTGTCACTAAGCCAACAATTTACAGCTCATACACACGATTTAAGGATTTAAGAACCCACGATTTATTTTCCAAACACAGTGTGCTTAAAGATAGTCAAGTATATTGTTACAAATTGCTACAGTACATCAGAAATAATAACCTTTATAACCACTATACACCTCAGCCAGCGAGTCGGTACGGCCTGTGTGGTGGTCTTAGAAAAACACCGCAGATCCGTATTCATTACGGTAAACAACATATTGCTTTCCAGATACCATGGCTTTTAAATAAATTTTGGAAAACCATGATTGTAGCAGACGGTTGTCTAACAAATTCAATAAAAATATTCTGCTAGAACTTTGTATGGAATACTCTTAATCGGCCTGTTAGTGCTATCTTTTGCCTGATAATGTTTATTATATTTATTATATGTTTACTGTATGTATACAAGACGTACCTTAAACAATATGTTGTGTGTCTGCAAGCTGCAAACAAACCTTTTTTTGCTGTATTTAAGTATTCTAAGCCTGTACGGGACAGCCTGTGAATATATGTCATCAACCCCACTCCTCTCACCCTACTCACGCTTCGAGTATATTTTTGTGTGTATGAAAATGAGTGTTATTTTGTTGATTGCTGTAGTGCTGGATTGCCCCGTGAAGCAATAGCCTCTGTCACGCCGTAGCCTTTAGATCTTGCTTCACTTTCAACAACTGGAAAGTGAATAAACTTGAAACTTGAAACTGGAAGAACGACGGAAGAACGGCGTGTCATTCTTCCTTCGTCCTTTGTGTGTCTGTGCTGTAAATTGTCGACATGAACCAACAAGCCCATCACTATACTGTGACACTATACTGTTGAAGTTATCTTCACTACACGCTCTTAACCAAAATGGACTAACGGGATATCGCAAGTAGTCCTTTTAGGGGAATAAATGTGCTGTCTCTAGCATTAGGCCTTTTTAGACTAGCGGCAAGGGTACAAACTGTTAGTCCCTCTACACTTAGTCCCTTCATGGTTCAAGTGTCGGTCCACCATTAAGACTAACTATTGCTTCCTTGCAGATGAACTGTTAGTCTCCCCTGTTAGCCAAGTGGAGACCAATCGTTGTTCCTCTGAGGATTGATCGTTAATCTTTTCTCTAGGATCAATCCTTAATCTTTCCCCTGTACACAAAATGATACTCTAAAAACTCAACGTTCATTCTTGCAAATATTCCTCTCTGGATTAACCGTTCATACTGAAAGACGATGAGACAACTCAGAAAGCAAAAGTAGACATAAGAGACCGGGAAGGATATTTTTTGGCCATCTAAAATAATCATGCCAAATGAAATGTTACTTTCAAGCTTTTATTGCAGCACTGTGTAAGCAACATACACAACAGACGTAAACTGTACTTCACTCTGAATGTCCGAAAGTCTCTAATTTCAAGGCCTGTTGGGCACACCCTGTAAAGGCAATGCGCCCTGTATTGGGCTATTCCGGGTACGTGCACAGCGGCCAAATGGCTGCTGTTTTCAGCGCATGCGCGCTTCACTCGCACGATGTACTTCCGTACTTGCACATGTACAGCGACAACTTCCCTCTATGTCGCTGTCGGCTAGGGGCGCATGTCATCACGCTCCTGTAAGACAGCAATAGGGAAACAAAACAAGTTTTAGGGAGGCATTGAAACATATTTTATACAAGGTAAGTAGAAAGAGGAAAAACACAAAAGCACGAAAGCGTGGGGTACTTTGTGAAGAAAGCACTTGAGCACGGGTTTTAAAATGCGTGGAAAAGGAGGAAAAACAGAAGCTGCTCTATGTGATCTACTTTGCGTAGTGCTGTTCTCAGGTTAGAAAGGAAAGCTTTGCAATATTGCGCGCTTTTAATCTCAGGCTCCCTTGCTCTTCTAGAAACGAAGTAATCCGTGGAAGGACGCAAAAGCGGGAAAAACACAGTTTCTAGCCGCCGTAAGAAGCATCTGCAAAAAATACTCCGAAAAACATAAAAAAGGAGCAAAATGACGCATTATGTAGTGCAGCCAAATCTGGCCTGTGATGTGCACAGAGTACAAGACTACAGAATAATTAGAACCCGGGCCCCGGTCGCTAACATGCCAAGGAATTTTTTACACTCGGGCATTGTTTTTTCGACCCCAGCAGGAAAGCCGCAACTAAAACCATAAATAGTACCTGGGGACGTATGCTCCCTATCTCAATGCATTGAACCACTCTAGCAGGTACGCACAAAAGAGTGACGCAATAAAGAGTGCCCATTATTCGCAAACAGGTTCGCTATCATGCTGAGAGGCTTACGTCGCACGGAACAACGGCCTCTTCTTCTCTATCACGAGACATGTAAGAAAACAGATGCTTCTTGTCAGCACTAGCTCTATAACAAAATAGTATGACTGCAAGCAAAAACAAAAAAACTAAGATGAATTATGTAATTGATGAAATCAAAGCTGCTTTCATGCACTTATGGTGCTGGCGTGTAGAAAAAGCTCACTATTTATTTTTGCCTGTGATGTTGCAGAATGCGTTTTTATTTCCAAAATGCAATAAGTGCCAGATTTTCTCAACGCTTAACCAATGTCGGGCATCCGCTTGCTTTATTGTGTACGTATTTGCCGTTATGATGATACAGCAAGTTTTCCAATATTCGGCCTACAAGTAGAGTTGGCACCGTGCGCTTACGCAGTGTCGCACGTCGTTTTCCCGTAATTTTCTGCTCAAAATCTATGAAAATTTGGTATCACTACGTGCCCCTCTTGAAGATTATCAGCCGGCGGTGTTATTTTGGGCTATCCCATTAAAAATATTGTATGGTCGGCTATAGAATACCCTTTTTATGGTCGTCTTGAGCTATTTGGCCCAATAATCTTTAGACTTTTCTATGGCTGTCTTTACGATTCGTATTGATTGATTGATTGATTGTGGGGTTTAACGCGCCGACGCAACGCAGGCGATGAGGCGCGCCGTAGTGGAGGGCTCCGGATTAATTTTGACCAGCTGGGGATCTTTATCGTGCTCCGAAATCTCGTACACACGGGCGTTTTTGCTTTTCGCCTCCATCAGAAAAGCGGCCGCCGCGGCCGGGAATCGAACCCGCGACCTCGTGCTCAGCAGCGCAACGCCCTAGCCACTGAGCCACTGCGGCGGGTTTACGATTCGTATTACCATTCGTATGGATGTCTTTAGCTTCTTCTATAACCGGTTCTACAGCTGCCTTTAGCTATTCGTATCGACATTCCCATGGGTGTCTTTAGCTTCTTTTATAGCCGGTCATATTGGTATCTTTAGCTTTTTGTATCGGCATTCTTATGGGTGTCTTTAGCTTCTTCTATAGCCGGTTCTATGGCTGTCTTTAGCTATTCGTATCGACAGTCAGGTGGCTATCTTTATAGTCTTCTATAGCCGGTTGTGTGGTTGTCTTTAGATATTCGTATCGACATTCCTATGGGTGTCTTTAGCTTCTTCTATAGCCGGCTGTATGGCTGTCTTTAGCTATTCGTATCGACATTCCGGTGGGTGTCTTTAGAGGCTTCTATAGCCGGTTCTGTGGTTGTCTTTAGATATTCGTATCGACATTCCTATGAGTGTCTTTAGCTTCTTCTATAGCCGGTTATATGGTTGTCTTTAGCTTCTTCTCTAGCTTGTTCTATGGCTGTATTTAGACATTCTTGTATTACAGCGCACTACAAACAGGACACAGTGAAGGACGCAGACACAGCACTGACTAACAACTGAAGGGTTTATTGGGAAAGTGAACATATATACGATGCAATCAAACACATAATCAATATCACGTGTGAACAAAGTATGCACTCTCATCTCATTGACGGTTGCCCAGAAATTTTAGTTCTTTTTCTGATAGGGCTACAGAAGGCGTGGTGATGCACTTGTCACTCTGCCGATGAATTTCGAAGGCCTCGATGATTTCTCGGGTGATCTTATGATTTCCTTTTCCTATCAGCCTGCACTTATCGTACTGTGGTTTGCACCCGCACTGCTTACAGTGGGCGGCTAGGTGTCCCTCCGCGACAAGCTTTTCTAATTTGTTGTGATGCTCCCAAAGCCGGTCGTTGATACATCTTCCCGTCTGTCCTGTGTAGCTCCTCTTGCAGTCCAAGGGCAATGAGTATACTACTTCCTCCTTGCATGCCACAAACTGATTGTGGTGCCTCGTGCCACATTCCCGACGCTTCCTCTCCCTTGTGTTTACTTTTGAGCACAACCGAATAAGTTTTTCCGGTGCCGAGAATACTACATTCACGCGTGCGCGCTTGCCCGTCTTTTTTAGGTTGTGCGCAACTGCGTGGATATACGGCACTACAACTACATTTTTTCTTTTCTCTTTTTGATTTGCCGCTGGAGTATCATGTGAAACCTTCTTTCGATATGTGAAACCTTCTTTCGAGCTCTTCTTTCGATATCGCTATGGCTATAGAAGAACATAAATGCACCCATAGGAATGTCGATAGGAATCGCTAAAGACAGCCATAAAAACGTCTATAGCTAATTGGGCCAAATAGTTAAAGGCAACCATAAAAAGGATTTTTAATAGCCTACCATACGACATTTTTGCATGGGATGCCCGCTTTCTGAGTCAGCTATAGCGCTGCAAAGGTCTCGACTTCGAGTTGAACACGCCTTTCCTATTTTCGGCTTGAAATTAGATAACACTCTATTTACAAAAAAAAAAAAGAAAGCTAGCCGTTAGGTATTGAAAGATGCTCCGGTTAAGCTAGAGGAGTTTTATTGCGTTCAGATTGTGCATGCGACGATATCCTCTTTTTCTGTTCTGTTGTCGTGCGGCAAATTACAAGTTCGGGTTCCGCACAATATTAAAAAATGCCATATGCCGCGACATTACGTCAGATTTGAGCTGCTATTGTTTAGTTTTTTTTCTTCACGTGGTTGCGGTCACACTGGCGCAACAATTTTTTCACTTCTCAGCCTCAGAGTGTAAGCGCCCCTTGCAAATCTTGTGTTTTGCCAGTTTGTTTCTTAGTTTTCTGCTTAAAATATTATGTTTTCTCAACTACATTGACTGCTCAATTGAATGTGTATTCCAACTCCTGCATTTAAAATTTAATATGCCTGCAAGTAATTATTGTACCTTAACAGCACGGTGCTGTTGTTTTAGTGGTCATGTGTTTACGTAAAAAGTTGGAGCCCTTCTAGTCTCTCGACACGCGTTAGCCCCGATTTATAGGGTGGTTATGTATGGGGTTTGGCCGCGCGTTCGAAGCAAAACTGCATCTGTACTATCCTATGGTTCAGTAAAAATTATCTAAATGTTGAACGAAACAAATAAATATTAAGTCGCTGTAGGCAGTGACGTACAGCGAATGACCTGGCCTTGGATTCACAAGATCTGACACTCTGACGTTGAGGTACAAGCTCACAAAAGCGAATGTGCAAAAGCCGCCGCCGCCGAAACTCACCTTTCACACGTCCGTCCCTGCTGGCCGCTGAACAAATAGAAACAACTCTTCGAGCCGCCGCGAGAAGGGGCAATAGCCACGTTGAGGGAGCAAAGGGTGCCATTAGCTTTTCCATTGGTCCCGTTCACGTCCAGGGTCCAACGTTTGGTTCCTCCATTTTGCACTTGGCCCTCATCTTGGCGCGTTTGTTCTTCACGGGACTACATGCTCTTCGCGGGGCCTCAATGCTGCAGTTGGTCTTATTTCAGCTCATTTTGGCCACGAGTGCGAAATATGATAGTAGTGGAAAAATAAACTGGAACTCCCAATGCTTTGCTTCATGGTCTGCAGGGTGTTGGCACGAAAATTGCTTGGTTTCTGGCCTTTTCAGGAAAAAAAAAGAAACTTTCGAGTTTACGGGAGTAGAACTTGACCAAGTAAAGAAGCATTTTTCGATGCCGTAATAACACATTACCGCGAAACTGTTGCTCGCCAAATGCAAATACTGACACTTCAATGGAAACAGTTGGAGTGTTCCTTCCCGCTGGCATTTAAGTAGGGTGAAGTCCCGGCGCGCCACTCGGAACCCCCGTTTACTTATCTGTTGACAGCACTTGGATCTCCAATGTTTGCAGACACTCTTCTAGGAGCGGCGCCATTAAAGTTAAATCGCGGGAATGAGGAGACGACGCCCCAATTTATCTTATGCAAATGACTTGCGTGCCCTCTGGACCATAGTTATGCCAGACGAGCTCCTCCATGATTAAAAACGGGGCAGACCTTCGTTGTGGAGCGCCCCGGAAGGACGAGTCCAATTTCGGTCGAATCAATACGGCCGGCCGAGCCTTAAGTGGAGTGAGGGCGTGACCATGGAGCCAGCTTTTAAGGCGCCCACTACCATAACGTAAGTGGCGGCAGCCTTTGAGGTGGAGCGAGAATAAAAAAGATCTTCCATGTAGCCAGTACAACAGAAATTCAGAAAAAAGTATTTCTGAGAATCCCTTAAAAAGGACTATAGTTAACCTGGCAAGAATAAGGTGCTTGATTAATTATTAATCTCGTTTAATAAAACAAGTCTTGCTGATGCGCCTACTGTTGCTTTTTTAACCTTACATTCGCGGTCAGCTACACTTGGACCAAGCAAATGAAGACGCATGGCAAAGCAGAATGCGTCCGAACGGTGGAACAGTCGTGTCCGGTGGAGTGGCCATAGCCACTCAAGCCGTCGAAGGGTGTGGTGTAGCCACTAGCAGCAGTGGCGGACAGCACGTGACCTCGCCGTCGTCTTTAGAGCGCCTGTTCCGGAAACAGAATCCCGCAACCGCTTGTTTTTCGTTTTACTGTTAGACGTACACCAAACGGCGTTGACAAAATCTGTGCGGTTTAAATTTTTCGTCCGTAGTTCATAACACCGATCGTGCCGGCAGCTAAGTCGAGCGTCTTTTAGAAACGGGAGTCTTTGTTGGCTACCTAAACACACCCCTGTCGCTCGTATGCGCTGCACGTAGGTTTTGACTACCATGCGCGCACCACTAGGTTAGTGACGCACTCAAAAAAGGAGGGAAAGTTATTGGTGGAAAAAAGGAGAGTGTAGGGGGGTGTGAGCAGGAGGAAATTTCGGGTAGGGATCGGAATGGAACAATATCCCGCAGGTCTTAACCGAAGAAGACTTGCGGGAAATGGAAGGGAAGGAAGCTGGATGCAAATGGTGAAATAAAGGGGGAGTGCAGTTGGAGTAGGGTAATGTAGAGGGGAGGAGGATCAACGGATGGAATGGAAGATATCCGGCGATGACGACGGGATTTTCTAATCCCGTCGTCAGGGAGAAAATGGGACAGGGGTAGTGTAGGTAGAGACATTTTGGCATATTGAGAAATGGGAAAAGATGAGCGAGGATGAAACGGAGGTGGAGAAGTAGGGATGAGTAAATAAATATATTACGCGAGGCGGTTGGCCGCGGCGAAGTACTTTGAAAGTGCCCGCTTAACAATATGAGGCGACGAGGAGTGTAGAAAACAGACGTTTATCGACGGTCCCAAAGGGGGTCAGGAGAAAAGAAAGTGTTAGGGAGAGTGCCTAAGGGAAAAGTAATGTGAGGGGAGCAAGAAATAGGAGAGAGGTAAGAAGAGAGAAGGAAGGAGAGTAGAAGAGTGCGAGGAAAGCATGAGAAAAGTACGAGGAAAAAGGAAAGACGTGCTCAAGTACTCGAGCGGGTGCAACGGTGGAAGAAAGAAGAAAAGTGGAGGGGGGAGACAGGGGGGGAGGGGGTTAAGCTCTTTGCTATCAGCTGGAATGCACACTGCACTCGAATTGCCCCCGGCGTTGAAATGTTGTCCAGTAGTACACCTAGAACGTACAGTGCTAACTGCAATGGCCGTTTTGCAAACATGAACGCCGGAGAAGCAAACAGGTCGTGAATATTGGGGCTTGCGGAACCGAAACTGAAAAAAGGCGGCCATTACCACCGGTTGGGCATGATGTAGGAGATAAAGCGAAAGCGGACACGCCGATGCCGCGGGCCAATCGCAGCAGACTCCAAACGCACGTGACCGAGTCGCGTTTCGCAGCGTTATTTCCACAATAAAGCTCCCACCAACACTATGGCGAGGCCATTGGAGTTAGGCGCAGTTCTGACATAGCGTTAGTATCCACCTAGATTAAGTAGAACGTCGGCAGTAATTTTCCCATCAAAATACCGGCCGGAGCAGAAATTCTCGCCATTGCGGGTAACAAAGCAAGGAGCGGTTTGCAAAGCTGTTTGCTGGTATACGATACCAAAAAGCAGCTTTGGTTTGACAGCGCTTTGGCTATCACACCGCTTTTTTTACCGGAACAAAGCACGCGTGAGAAGTGATCAATCACAATTATTTTTGTTCTGTATTCACGTACAAAAAGCTCTGTGAATATTTTTCGATAACTTTGTCTTCGGCGCACATCTACCGCTGTTTGCTACGTCCATCAGGGACATGAGCAGTTGATAACATTTTACTTTGAGGTACACTAAATCGATCACTCTACAAGACTAAATACTTTATTTCGCGATTGAAAAAAAAAATAAAGTCATTTATGGTTTGGGAGAGAGAAAGTTCCTTCTAGTTCTCGTATTTCGCAAAGTCGACGGCCGATATTTGTGCGGATATATTTGTCACAACGAGCAAGGCTGGTTTTGTTGTCTTACCGAGTGAGGGAAAAAATTCCCCCGCACCTCCCCGAAGGCAATCGTGCAGAAATGCGAATGCATTGGGTGCACCGATGAGTGTGTTGCGAGTAATGGCGTAATTAATGACGAGAGTGTGAACTTAATCATTTATTCATCAGCACCTGTTTGTGTTATCGTTGTACCTGACGGCCACAATCACTGCCTTGTGATCGCTAAAGTGCACGGTCAAAGGGTCTTTGAGAAGCATACGCGCGTCACAGTTTCGAGTAAAGACCAGATCAATGCAACTCCCGTGAATGGTAGTGGGCCACGTGTCGAAGCCGGCAGAGAGACAATGCATAGAGTGCCTGGTCTGCATGTACTCGACCAGCCACTCGACACTCTTCTTGCGCACGTCAACGTTGAAGTCGCCAACCAAGACTATGGGGTCAGAGGGTTTGGAGCGCACGCGCACACTTTCCATAGCCGCGTCCAGCTGCGCGGCAACGGCGTCTCGAGCGCGGTTGGGCGCGAGGTACACGGTCACCACAAAGACTCCGTCTCCGGTGTAGGCAAGGGTGTACAAGTCCTTGTACGGAGACGTGTCTCGAACGGGAGACGTGGCAACGGCGTGCGATATCAAGTTCCCATACACGTTAGACACGAGACTAACACCGCAGTACTCGCCGTCCTTGCCGCTTCGAGCAAACTAGTACAGCTCGCTTCAAGCGCATGCGTTCGGCATTGAGCGCGGAGAGATAACACCTGCGGGCGCACGCCGACGGAGCACGACAACCACCAATAAGAAATGCATTCGCATTTACGACGACGACGACGACGAAGGCAGAACTACGAGGCGCGCGCTCACGTGCGCTCGCGCTGGAGGAATGCAGGCGCACGCCGCTCGATGGACGCAAGACAACCCCCGACCAATAAATGCATTCGCATTTAAAAGAAGCACGTATATTTATGCCGGCGCGTGTAAAGCAACTCAAGTATAGTCGTCAAATGTTTGGAGATGTTTAAGGGGTGATGGTGTGGGGTCAGCCCAAATACTGGAAATGTTGCTAGCGGAATTAAAAGTTAAGGATTTTTTTCTTTGACAGATACAATGAGACATAAATTTATTGGAAAGTTCGCGTTGCGCCGTATTTTTACCAGTGAAATAAAAAACGTTTTGCTCACTCCAGAAGCATCCTCAGAGCGCTTATAGTTTCGAGGCTTGTAATCTCTTTTAGTGCATTCAAAATTTGCGGATATTGCTACCTATGCGGTTAGTTGTAACAACTGATTCTGACGGCAGTACAACGCAGCGCTGTAGCAGAGAAACAACTAGCTAACCCGTCCCTGCGCATTGCAGTGCGCCGTGCCAGTCGCCCCAGAAACGCCGGCTCGACGGGACAAGTTCCTTCTGTTCGTCACACGCCACTCAGAACTTGGTTCGGCGGCGCTCCGCCGGGTGCAAACGTCGTCTACTACAGATACTTTCAGCGATTGCAATTATTGTTCCATGTGGGTATCGGGCTGATAACGGCGAAATTGCGATTTTTAGGGCTTAATCCACTTATTTAAACCAAATCTGGGCAAAAAAAAAAATGTGAGTGAAGCTGGCCTTTAAGCGGCTACAGTACCAATCTATCTAGAAAATGTCGTAGTGGTATTGTTAAGGCACTGCGGCATGTTATGGAATGGTGATCGATGGGCCTATGTTAACCAATGTGACGACAGCTGAGAAGTTTGCGTACCAGTTGGTTGGACAGCGTTCGCTTCCGCTTCGGAATACTGCTGCTCAGTGATAGCTTTCGGTTGTGCATTGGACAGGTGACGACCTCCGATATGGACAGCCGGGAATGGGAGTCCTGCATAGAAATGTCATCAGTTAAATCGTCTTCAATGACACATGTGGTTCGTTTAAGGAATTTGTAGGAGGCCATAAAAACATTCACTTGGAAACAATCTACTGTTGGTTCCTTCCCAACATATACTCTTACATGGTCCTTAAAGGAACACTGAAGTGAATTTGTCAAGCTCCCGTTTTTGTTTGCACTGCGTAGACTGGCTCAAATTAGCACACTTTTCATCGTTTATCCGGTTGACAAATCGGTAATTATTTTACAAAGCACGAAAGAAGAAAAACTACCATGCGCTGTTTGCGGCGGCCGCACCAACTAAGGCTGTGACGTTGCGAGGAGGGGGCACCGTGATTGGACGATGCCCAAGGTTAGCAATCAAACAAGTTTCGGTTTCGGTTTCGGTTCTGTAAAACACAACCAATGGCGTTGTTGGATGGGCGTTCTCAATATCTCAGTAATCATCGTACCGCGCTTCTGCCATATTGTCGGCTGTAAAATGCATAAGATAAGCCTCCCAGGACGGCTTGGAATTGTAGCATTCACTAGACGAGGCCTACGCAGTGCATGAACGCCCTCCGCGTCCACGCAGACGCTCAAATGCCATGCGCTTTTCCCCTATATTTGGAGCTTGCCTCACTCATGCCTGTATCGTAAAAAGCGTGTTCGCACCAGGCCAAGGGTCTGTTGTTTCTGGCCTGTGCCCACTGCCCGCAAGCAGTCGGTGCTTATGGCAAGCTAGAGCACGCCAACGAGAACTCGCTAGCGCGCCAGTGCCACCCTGCGCGCGTTCTGTGAACTAGTTCCTTGAGCAATGAACGTTGCGGCCCAAAAAAAGGTGAACTCAGTATAGAAAACATCGGCGGAAAACGAAAAACTTAACTTATAAGAAAAAAGCACGTACCCGCGGGGATTCGAACTTGTGACTGGCAAAACACTTGCGCTGACATACCTAGCGCTCCAAACCACTCGGCCACGGGCGAGCGCTGCCGACGTTGGAAATATAAGGTAAATAATGTATAACCAGAGTACACTTTTATTTAGTTTTAGCATTCTAAGCAAGACTTAGGTGACTATTTGTTGTTTTGCGCTCGTGCAGTAAGCATCCCCCAAGTTTCCACAATACCTCACGTCTAGCAATTGCATTTCTTAGACCGAAAAGCGTTCGCAGATGCGTAGTCGTGCTGCTGGCCGCTGTGCTTGTTCGCCCAGCGCAAAAAAGTGCTTCCCGCTCCCCAGTTTTGCGCTGTACGGTAAAAATATCAGTTGATTTTATTTCCTTAGTACCTATATTGACTTCGCTGACTCTTCTCCCGCCTTCAAGAGGCCTTATATTTTCATACTGGCGTACCAGTCACCGAAGCGTCGCATGTGCGCTTGTGCCCCGCTTGTGTAAAGCGACCTTGACTTGGAGCTAGATACAGTGTACAAACTAAAAAGTGAAGAAGGGCACATTCTTGCATTCATAAACGTGTCCCGGCTTCGTTTCAACTGAGTGAATGAATTGCGACGACCCGTCGGCGGCCGGCGGACGAAACGCTGGGCCGACTCGACTCTGTCGGAAGGCCGGCGAGCCGTGCAGTTACGCAGCCAATTGCGAGCTCGGCTCCTTCTGACCTCACACGAAAACACCACAGAAAATGGGCGAGCGTAAAGAGAGGAGGACAGCATTTTTGAATTAATTTTTCTACTCAATAAAATCGCGTAAACGCGCCCAGAGGGGCCGAAACATGGCCTGGGGACTCCGGACTACAATTTGCGCTAGTAATCCCGCAATGTTTACATATCACTTCAGTGTCCCTTTAAGGTCATCTGCTAGCTCTTAGCGTTCTTAGCGTGCTTTATATGTAGGGCTCTACATGCAGGCAATATAGTTCAGCTGATGGATAAACAGCAGAAATGCGGTCCCGATATGGAACAATTGATATCTACACTTATTTTTGCCATACTACCATGTTTTACGACGTTATTTCTTAAAAAGGCAATTTAAAAGTGATTTATCACCAGCAATAAAATAGATGTACTGCGTGTTAGTTTAAAGATAAATAAAATGTCTCGAAAAACTGCTGCTGCATGCGGTTCTGTTGCACAGTAAACCCATATTGTGGCAAATCTCTAATTAGGCGTTTTTAAGAATATAACGAAGAGATGTTTAAAACATTCGGCTCAAGACAGCTCAAAGGTTTTTAAAAATACATCTGAACGTTCGTACTGAGAGTTCGAAGAAGGCGAATGGGCTGCGACCCCCGGCCACAGGCTCTGCTTACAGCGACTTAAAGGGACACTAGAGGCTAAATAAAATTTTCTTTTCACTAAAAGATGATACGTTTCGTAGCACTCTCAGCTTTTGTATGACGGGCAACGACGCGTTATTTCCTGAGAAATCTGCAAAGAAAGCTGGCACTTCTCTCACCAGCTTCCCTTTTATTTTTTTTGTGGCAAAAAGCAGGCATTTTTTGATCGTTTATAAGCGTGATAATGGGTTGCGTCGGCACATATACTTCAATGCTTTCTGAAAAATAAACACAATTGTAAGTCAGCGCTTGTCCCGTTTAGTCTTTCTGTGTCATCTGTCGATTTGCCTGCAGCGCTCAATTCGTTTTCGAATCATGAACCAAGTAGCCCAACAGCAATTTCTATGGCTTTTGGAGTCTGTCCACGTGACGGCCTCTCGGCTGTCCCACCGGATCGTCTCAAAGACGCAGGGGCGTGAATATTCCGGCGTTCTGAGTAGGTGCAGGCAAAATGGCCAACGTCCCCCTGCTGGTCTGGGGTGGAGCGGTGAAGTCACGATAGGCAGGGGGAACGGGCGAGGTCGTGATTTTCTTCGCAAAGGTGGCATAGCAGAGTTGACAGTTTGTTTAGTGCGTACACGCCTGAGCAACACCTCGAGGTGCTGGCGCAGGCCCGAGGGGAAAGGGGTAGCGCACGTTGGTATTAGAGCTCGTATTCATGCAAGGATCCTCGTCTAAGTTGCCAAAAGTGCGGCCTTAGGGCTCATTGCAGTAGGGTAACTTAAAAGGTCCGGGCTTGCGGCCGGCTCGCCTTCTCCAGGACGGCAGCTTTGTGGAATATTGACGAAGAAGCACAGACCCTTTTCACGTCTAACCATTGGGCAAAATATTGCCCAGATGTCCGTGGAAGTGCAACGATCGCCGTACGCGAATGCCCTATTCTACTCGGTTGGATTTCGTATAAGAAAATTTCTGTCTTTTTTTCTTACGATCTCTTATATTTCTTATATCCTAAGATAAAATTTCTTATCTTATACTGGTATAACAAACTTTATTGTTAAATTTCTGTACTGCACGGGCCCGGGCCGGCCAGAAAGCCTCAGCCTGACCCTGCCCCTGGGTCGGGCTCGGGCGTGGTCGCACGCAGTTTCTCGGGTCCGGGCCGGGCTCGGGCTTGAAGCAAAATTTGATCTGGCCATGCCGGCCCGAGCCGGCCCGGGGAGACCGTGAGACCCGGCAATCCTGTGCTCGAAATTTGGAATTGGTGACAACAAAAAGTTTTCTTTGTGATCTCTAAGTGAAGACAAGGAAGTGAAGGGCAAATTCACTACGGTGCCGTTAAAAGATGCGAAAAAGAGACTGTTGCGCTTAGAAAGCCTTCACATCAACAACAAAAAAAATACCTCTGGGCCCCATCAGCATAGTAGGAGGGAGCGGGTCAGAAAACGAAGGCACTCCAGCCACAGAGTACAACATGATTGTCTTTTCCCTCTGCTTTACAAACTAAAACAAACAGAGCAAACATGAGCTGCAATTTTCACTGTCTGCAGAGTTTGAAGGACCCATTTTCTAAGCAGAGGCCATATGTGTTCGGGTAAGAATTATTTTAACACCGTAATTAGGCAAGAAAAAACAGAAGTGCCAGCAAAATTATGCTGCCAACATAGCTCGACGCAAAGACAAAAATGAAGTGCTGAAACCGGACGCATCGTCTGCTCAAATTTCAGCAAGGAATGGAACAATGAAAGGCGCAATATCTGTGGAAGAATTGCAAGACTAAAAAATCCTCCACTTGCTCGTAATCATTTCAGGTATCCTCGGTGATCCCTGATTTCGAAGACTGTCAAACGAAGTGGCAAATGAAGTTCCACGACTACCTAAAATCCAGTTTATAAGTGAGGATATTTAGTTTGTAAAAAGTTCGGTCCAAGTTCAACGGAAAATTCAATCCAAAGTAGCTGTATTAGCTTTGTGCTTACGCTTTTTAGGGTAACTGCAAAATTTTTCGAGCTCATGTTTAAAGCCTGTTGGACTAGGGACGACATTTACAACAGCCTGATGGGCTCGTGCTTATTTCATTGAATTCTGCCGGGCCCGGGCTGGTCTCGGGCTCATATTTTTAAAATTTGTCGGGCTCGGACCGAAGCGGGCGGGGCCTAGAAATTGAGGCCCGTGCATTGAAATCCAAAAATTGAAATAACTTTTAGATTACAATTTTTAATTTTCAATCTCAAATGACGTTTGCCCAGCATTTTTGTATGCAAGAAATGCTAGGGCAGCAACACAACGGAGCAAAGAAAGGCGATTTTTCTTGACGAAGACAGCCACCCCTAGAAGCCACAAAGAACTATCCTCGGTATTCAATTGCGTGGAATGCATGCAGGCAACCAAGTGTGCGCCACCATATCTGTGGCCAAGCGTCTGTTGCTAGGCGACGTTGTGCGCACGGCTCGCAGATCAGGCACCCCTCTTCTCCTCCATGCAACCGTGTGAGTGCGCCCGTGGCCTCCGCGCCGCCGGCAGCCGATCGCCGAGGCCACGGTGCGCCGTCACTCGTTACGTCGCGCTCCGCGGGATGGCGGCACTTGTCCAACTAAGCACGTGTGAAACACATGACTGTGTTTCACGTTACGAACTCTTCGCCGAACACCACGAATTGCGTCGAGTTCACTGTGAGTGCGATTAATAACATGTCTGTTGGCGCCACAGTTCAGAATCGGATTGGAACGGAGCAGATGACGTACGCCGGTGTCTTTTTTCTTCGGCGTGCGGCCGCAGTAGCCCAGGCTGCGCCGTGTCCGTGGCGCATCGGCCATGTCTATGGCTGTTTCCAGTGTTGCCAAGCGAAGAAATTGACCGCTAAACTTTTCAACGAATACCGTCTATACACTCAAGCACTTGAAACAGCATCAAAGAGAGGACGGTGCTATCGTAGGTATGGCCGACGATAATCGTACAGTGGAAAATCTTTGAGAAACCTTTTATATCGCGCCTATTGATAACTATTCTATTCACAATACATACGAAAGTGGTGAGATGTATATGCGTTTGAATAAAGTAAAACGATTTGGCATAAAATTCAGAACCCAGGTTTTTGTATATGCACAAGAAAAACTCATAGAAGCATTAAAAATTACCTGTTTCGCTTTAAAAGTACCTTTGTCTCTGGCAGGCTACTCCTTTCAGTGCTCTTCTGCTTTCATACCAAAATGAACCCGGGTTAAAGCCTCAAATGGCAGGCCAGCTATATTTTTAGGCGAACTAGTGTCTCGCCCAAGCCTATGTTGCCTTGCGGCGGCTAGATGCGTTACACCGGTATCTAAAGTGCAAACCTTGGCAAATTTTGTGTTTTGCTGACATTCGGACGAAATCGCAGTGGGGCAGGAGTCATCTTATTGATTGCACATTCACCGCTTCTGCATTCTTTGAGTTCTTATCGGTGCGCAAGTACGCTCCAATGAGATTTTGTTTCTTGACAAAACCCGCATCATCCTTGGCTACGTGACAGTAATTCCGCGCACCTGGTCACCCGGAAGATACGCCACAAGTTTTTTTTGGCACTAAAACCTATCGTCGACAACCAATGTAAAACGCTTACCCAACAGACCTGGAACTGAAACCTGGAAACTCAGGTAATACATTACTTAGGTCTGATATAAACTGCGCCTATAGAAAGAGAGGAGGGTATAAACTTGGCAAATGGACTTCGAATGAAACTTCGTCAGCCACGAGCAGCAGCTCAAGCAGGGAAATGAACACAGTGCAATGTTGTGCGGCATTTGGTTGACTACCCTCGCTACCAAGGGGTTTTAACTCTGTCAAGTAGAGCAGTCCCCGGCTGTAGTCAGGACGCTTCGAGAAATATCAAAATAATTTGGTGGCAGGAAATATGCCACTGCCGTAGGTTGTGAAGGTACCTCTTTATCATTAGCACATACTGTCAGGCTTCCCTGTGCCTAACCCGTAAATGACGTACAACTCGAAGCAGAGTTGGTAATCACTTGTGGATGCACCCGTTCAACTTCCTCCTTCCAAACTACCCAGAAAAACCGTTGCGTACAAAAACTTCAAGTAAGTTGAAACGTATGATATTTTAGAAGTAGCATGCAACGAGAGAAATTCGTCTACACACCTTGGGTGTTCACGGATGTTTCCCGCGTAATATTTCTACGGAAATAATTGCTTACATGCTTTTCACCACAGTCTAGACAGCCATGTTGTGCTGTACAACTGAAGAAGTGCGCCAAGTGCTTGTTGAATTGAGTGTTTATTTAGTTGATACGGGTTTTTATCACCCCCAGGGTTGTTGTTTCTTCAAGTACTCGAAGCTCCTTCCATTTCTTGCGCTTTAAGAGGGTATTGTACGGCTCTTGTGATTATCGCTTGTCTCCAAGTGTTTCCGGTTGAGCAGATTTTTTTTTTTGAGGGTGACTAAGTTTTTGGTTTTCAGGTGGGGAAGCTCAATACTACTCAAAGTAATTTTTGAACTGCGCCTTCTCGTCTTCACTGTGTCACTACTGCAGCTAACACATGTAACAGTTTCTTTGCTTTGACCTGTGAATTTTTGTTCCCACTTTTAGATATTGTGTGTCCCGGGGTAGCAGTTCATATGGGAAAAAATGTCCTCTATGTGGCTACTTTTGCCATCCGACAAATACGTCTTAGTTTTCTTGTGTTTAAAACCCTAAGCATTGTGAGGTGGTTCCGCAGAACTCCCAAGGCCCTGTTTTGCCGTACGGTAATTTTTACTATTTACCCTCTACCCAGCATTTTTTTTGTTTCTTTATTCTTTCTTGCAAGTTGCACAGAGTTGTAGGCTGCGCATTAAATGTGTAATTTCTCATTATCTCTCGCCTCATAACTGCTGAAAGGGCCTTCACGAGAGTGCAGACTTAGTATTTCTTTAAAATTTTCCATCTTCAAGCCTATTGTCATTTTTGAAATGCAGCTAGAAATATGGCAGCCACATGATAACGTTAAGTGATATTCGCTTTTTAACCTTCTTTTATGACCATTGGACAAACGGCCGTGTATGCTGCATTAAATTGTAAAAGCTTTTACGGAAATGTTCAAAGCACGGGTTTCCCCGAAATGCCGATGTGGTGGACCCTACGGCCGTTTATGGCGCAATCGTTTATTGCGCCATAAGTGACCTTCGACGACTTTGGCGACAGCATTCCATAGGCTTCGCAGAAGTCACTGCTCTGGGAGACTTCCGGATCGTATACGAGTACTTCAGTAACGCTCTGCAACCACAATGTAGTACGTATTTGCACGATCTTCTAGGAACGCGCAGTTGGGAAAATTTGAAAAAGTAATTTCACGCCGATTCTACCGCGCAGATGCGAAAGACATTACGTAACGTACCTAGAAAAAGATATTTTAATTTGTCTGACGCACGCAAATGTGGCAGCGAAAATCTCTTGTGCTTCGTGATATTACTTATCCAGCTCCTGCTGGCAATAAATCTGCAAAAGGGAACATTAAAAGGGTTTGCGATTTCAAGTCCCCTGAACTTCATAAATTAGCGACGAATGAACCGGCGGCCCGTGACGTCTAAAGTTATGAATTCCGACAAAGGGCCTTTAAGATTTCAAAATCTTCCGTGCTCAGGGCCAGTGAAGCCGTGCATGAAAATATCGGTCTGTTATGTTTGCGTCAATCGCGCACTCATGCCTCCGGAAATCCCATGTGCATAGTGACGCTGAAACCCTCGCGCTGCCTGCAAGTAAAATTACCTTGCGTTTGATGGACGCTTCATACTGGTATTTTTTCGGAGTTTTTTCGGAGCCATAACGAGGTGCTAACTGCAGCGGCAGAAATGTGTGCAAGAGCTGGCTAACGGACGCCTATTAAGCAGCGAGCGCACCAAAATGTACTCAAGCATTGTGGATGCATTGTTTTTCGTTGAATTGGGTTGGGTTTTATTGGGGTGTTCAGGCCAACGGCAATTCTGCTGGCAGTTTTGAATACGGCTTCGCCTTTGGGCACGATTGTCACGCGCACATGAATTCGAAGGCTGCTTCTAGCAAAAAAAAAAAGGTTGCGCATTAGAGTCGCGCAAATACAGTATTTTTGTACCGCTTTGCAGCACTCCTATTCGCACGCACGGAACCGTGATTACTGCCCGAATACCACACCTTGAAAATTACGCCCATCTTCCCGCCAGGGAACCCTGATGTAATGCGACGCATCGGGGGGGGGAGGGGGGGGGTTCAATTGGCGTTTCCATTGGGTTGATTCTCTAAATCGCGTGAAACGTGTTGTGAACGCGTATGATGCATTCCATCACATGCGGGTGTTCTCATACGCGGGAAGATGGGCGTAATTTTACTTTTCATGCACATGCATACGCGACATGAGAGAGTTGCCATCAGCGTTTGGATTGACGCTGGTACTCGATTGTGTCAAACCACTCGCTGACGGGACTGTTGCTTCCATCGCACTACATCGGAAGAAGCAACGGAGTCGTCGTCGTCGTCAAGCGAAGCACAAGCAAAGTCAAACGCGGTCAAGCGAACGCACTTGACTGAACCGGCGCAGCACCCTCACCGCTTTATATTCAGCACTTGAAGGAGAGGAGACGAACGGAGGAGAGTTGCGCATGCGCAGTGAGAGCAAATGCGAGATAGAAGCGTCAGCGAAGCGCGCGCAGCTGTTATGATAATGAGACAGAGAGAGCGCGTTGCACACAGCTGTTGGCGAGAAGAACGGAGGAGAGTTTGTGCATGTGCAGTGAGCGTGCGCACAAAGGCGCGACAACGACAATGGAGGGACATACCCCCGAGCAAGAGATGCGTGGCATCTAATAAACTCAGTGAATAAATTCAGCGGCACCCACGTTGTCTTTCACATATTTCAGTCTGACTTCAGGGAGAACACGAAGGTTGCGCAGACCACGTCTTCCGCAACGGTAATAATTCAACCCTGAAGATTTCCCGCATGTCAACTCGCAAAAAGGCGACATCGTTTTGTCTATTATTGTAGTTGGTGTCCCTTCAATTTCAGAAGAGTGGCTTATTTACTCTAGAGATTGAGATGAGGGGCACTTACTTTTACAATTAGAACCGTGGCTGTCGACAGCTCGCACACTGTGCAGGTGATCTGGATGTACCAGTCGGGCTTCCAGCTCGTCACCAGGGGCAACAGTCCCAGACTCAGCACCGACAGGACATTGTACATCGTAAGTCTCCACCGGGAAAACGCATACCCGTAGACTTCCTAAAAAGACACGTGCAGCTTGTGGACACAAGAAATACACTGGTCGGAGTAAATTTGAATTTATCACAGACTCTACACCCTATGCCCACTACAAAAGCTCGCCGTGCACAATAAAACGGAACGATTTAATGCCCAGGGAGGCCAAACGCGGGTCCCAAATTCCCCTTTATGTCCCCAAAATAAGTACCAGTGGTTCATCGGTGCCTTCGCGTATGACCGCCGCGAAGCCCAGGATCTCGTCTTCCGGTCGCACTTGATATGCCATGCCGGGAACCCCGACAGGCGCCGGAGCCTGTGCTTGCGCCGATCCTGCGTGAAGACGAAAAAGCCCACATGTGAATTACCCCGCTACACGCACCCGACGTCCTTGCTTCATTTAGTGCGCACCGTCCGGACCAAAGGCACGCCTAAAAGGCGAGCACCGCCTTGATCGCTGGCTAAAAATTATCAACTTTGAAAGCAAATCTTTACTACCCCCACTGACAACGTTGTACGCCAATACACGCTGCAGGCAAGCCAATGGGCTTTGACGATTATGATGATAGACCGTGGGTGAAGTGAAATAAACAATTCACGGATGCTTGCCCTCACGCGCAAGTCTTGAATGACGAAGCGCTTGCAGGTGATCAATGAAGGACACAAAGTTGAGTTTTAGTAGCCTTGTGGTGTTGTGGTTGACGTACGAGGCCTGGCATTTCAATGAACTTATGTTGAGCAAGGGCAGAGTGACCTCGTCGTTCTGGTCGACATTTTCGTGCGCCGCTCTGCGAGCGCGACTTATTGTTTCTAGCGGATGCTTTGCACGCCGAGCCTCTGGAAGCGCGGTCTCTTCCTCGGCCGTACTAAACAATCCGCTGTCGGGCCGTGTGATTGATTGTGAGGTTTACCGCGCCGACGCTGCACAGGCGATGAGGCGTGCCGTAGTTGAAGGCTCCGGAATAATTTTGACCACCTGGGTATCTTTAATGGTCGGCCATGGGGAGTCAACGATCGCCTACGGCAGCTTCGACATTGAATTCGCGGCTCTTCTACGGAACAGAGCACATGCGCACGACGACACGAGGACGAACGAACGACGGGTGTACGCTATGACCTGTCTCTCCTTCCGAGCAAGTGTTGTTACGATACAGCGAACCCTGGAGTTTTTAAAGCAAAGCTTTCTAGCTGTAACAGCCGACGGTTCTTTCGTGGCGGGCAGGACAAAAAACTCCCAACGCGGCTGAGGACGCAGAGAGCTCTTATCACTCATGGAGCAGAGTGTAAATGGCGCGGCGATAGGGCGCTCTTACTGAGCGTTCCCTTGGCACCCGTGCTAACCCCGGCGGACGCGTCGGCGGGACCCTTCCGTCGGCTTGTCGTCTGCTTCAGCGACGGCATTGGGCCTGCGTTGGCGTAGCTTCACGTCCATTGCGCCCTTACTTCGCACGGCGTAATTAACTTGTTCGACAACACCTCCTAGGTAACCCGAACCCGACGGAATTAAGTGGTCGTACAGCAAACATCCTTGACTGATTGGTTTGCAGGGCGGGAAAACAAGATGCAGAGACCACTTACAGACATATGGCCGCTAGAGAAGCGCCTCCTTTGGCGCAGTGTACGTCACGAATGGGACTGCGTTTTCTAAATGGCTGAATACCAATTCCGTTGTGTTTTAACAGGTTTTACAAAAGATGAATGGAGCGACTGGTTCTGATAATAGCGACTATAAAAGTTCCGGCAGCTTCCTCGAAATTGTCGAATTTAAGAAACTATTTAGTTTAAATCTGTATAAATGGGAATCCCTAAGTTCACAGGCCGGATTGTTTCGGTGTGTGCACTTGTGTCGTGCTGTGGTTTAGCCCCGAGCTAGCACATCAGGATGGCTCGGTTCCGCTGTCTCACCCTTCGAAAGGCTCTCCTCTCCGTTTTTTCTTCCGACGCATGGCCGGGCTACAGCGGCGGCGTGCGCCGCTCGAGCTCGGGTGTGGCCGACGCTTGTGCGTTCGGGGCGGCGCCCCCGTGTGTCCAAGTTAACGGCTGGCAGAAACTCTGGTTTCATTCTTTCTGGAGCCGCGTGTGTGAATTGAAGTGACGTCGGATGTGGAATTGTTGTGGAGGTCGTTCACAGCTTTGCTTTCCAACCACTCTACAGCGTGGATCGAAGCCAATTTTTCTTTTGTGGCCAATGTTGGCCGGTCCTCTTAAGTAAGCGCCCGAGGCAGGCGTGCACGAGCGCTCGGCCTTTTCTTGGTATTTTAACTGCGGACACTGTACACAAACGATTTCCTCAACAGCTTCGCTATTAAAAAAACCGGTCATCTACACTAACCTGAAACTTGGTGAGGGGCGAACTATGCAGTGGATGAAACTATTGAAATATTGTCTCATTCTTGCCACACGCTGATTCGGTGCCGGAAAAGCCTAGTTGGGAGGAGCAATCGCGCGCTTGCAGAGGAGGTGGCGCCCTCTATTGAGTTGAATCGCATTTAAGAAATTTGCACGCCCCACCTGCCCCAGTTTGGGGTAGTGGCAGGAGTCGACGTGAGCTCAGTGCAATGCCTGCGCCTTGCCCTGGGGCTCGTCTTCGGCGATTGGCGAGGCCGTGGCACCAGGTAAGTATGCCGTCACTTTGTTTGACCGACCACTCCACTCGATCAGGCCTAGCGTAAAGAGCCGGTGGGTACTTGAGTGTAACACAATATATAAACCCTCTACAAACAGCTTCTGCTTGCACTTAACTATCGCTGAAGCGGACAGGGAGCATTCCACAATTATTTAAACCACGTTACCTTGATTTGAAGCGGTTTTATTCATTGTACACTTTTTAAAAGTGCGCGTTAATTACTAGCGCGAGGCGTTGGAAAACGAGTGTCCTGGTGTTTTAGTACCATGACTACAGAAGACGAGCCCCTAAAGTGCTTCTACCCTCAAAACGCTTCCCGTGGCAGGAATCAAAGCTTGGTCGCTCGCATTACGTAGCCGTATCTATCCGAATGCCCCGTTTCAGCATTGTCGAAGCGAACACCAAGCAGCAGGTAGCTAATACACCCCAAAACCCAAACGTTAGGCCTACGGAGTGCACACCCGAGAGCTACTGTGGATATTCCAGAACAGCGGTGCGCACTAGTGTGGTACATACTCGCAGTGTGGGATTGGCCAACCGAAAAATCCATCACGAGAAAGGTTCGCGTTCAACCATCGTCATCGTTAGACGGAATGGTGCAAGATTTGTGTGTTGCATTTTACAAACCCAGCCATGGCACAGGAATTAAGGTCAATATTCGGCTTTCCAAACAATCTGTTTGATACTACCGATCCTTAAGAAAAAAAAAACGGTTAAGTCGGTGTTGAAAAAGCTTCGCGTCCTGAAACGTCTTCCGAAATGTCTCATAAAACGAGTTATTTTTAATCATAGAAGCTATCGCTATATCAACAAGACGCCTCTTGAGACCGTAATCTTGCATTCGTAGCCGAACAGGAGGTTTACGGGGCCTGACCGAAGCGGAGAAAAGGAAAGCGCCCCCAGCACCCTACCGGGACAGGCACAAGCATTAATGGCGTGTTCATCAGAATAGCTTAAAGTGCGATAGGGAAGTTGCGCTGCTGTTGAAACACCCGTTTTATGTTCCACTCTCTTGGGGTGTCTCATTGTCTACGAAGATAGCCCTGAACGACAGGCTCTACCTCATGGAGGTATTATGCGCAGCTCTTCGTAGCAGCGGCACTCCGCCTTGATACTTACGTTACTGAGGGCAGTTTCTTTAAAGCATGTTTATCGCAGCATTCAAACAAAACAACGCCCAGCGTATTCATTGATATGTTGAGCGTACAGCGCTAAAGCTATCCCAGCGCATTTCCGTAGAGTAGGGCGCCCCCCATGTTTCGCCTTGAATGTCACTCCGGTGAGAACTGGATTTTACGGAACTGCATCAGTAGTGCGAAGTCGCGATCAGCTTATTTTGAACAATTTCGCTGGTAAAAAGTGCGGCAAAAGCAATGAAGAACCGCGTATTTGACAGCTCTTAGCTCGCCTGCGCCGAGGTTGATGCGCGGAAAAGAGAGGGGGCGACGCTTGTTTGCGACATTGGTATGCGACGGCCCGCTGTCAGACCTAACGTCACGCTTTGAGATGAGTCGTCGTCTACCTGTACCCGCCGGTACACACGCGATGAGAAGGAAGTTGCCTGGCACGTTGCAACGCTCCATCTGAAAGTTACTAACGTGACGCCTAAACGTTTTGAGGCCTTAATTAAAAGGGGGTCATGCAGACAAGACACAAGTTTGTGTTCTTCCAAAGATTCGGTGTTTTAGAGGGCTCTCAGCGCATTTCGGGCGGCGAGTCATGCTTTATTCACTAAGAAATTAATCAATTATTTTTTATCCTCCCGCCAAACCCTGTGTTTTGTGACACCTCCCATGATGTCAGATGGACGGGTCTTCAAGTGAATTTCAAGTGCGCTGTTCAGCCTGCGGTGGACTGATGCTTTGTTTACCGTCAGTCCTCCTAGGTGGCGCCACCACACTGCTCCACCGCTATTCGCCTTTGTTTTGTTTTTGTTAGGTAGGTAGTAATCGATTCCTGAAACATGGGGTATAATCGACAACTAGGGTCACGTAAGACAATTGGTTGATTGTAGGGTTTAACGCGCCATCGCAACACAGGCGATGAGGCGGGCCGTAGTGGAGGGCTCCGGATTAATTTTGACCACCTGAGGATCTTTAACGTGCGCCGAAATCTCCTACACACGGGCGTTTTCACTTTTCGCCTCCATCAGAAAAGCGGCCGCCGTGGCCAGGAATCGAACCCGCGACCTCGTGCCCGCCAGCGCGACGCCTTAGCCACTGAGCCACCGCGGCGGGTCATGTAAGACAATGTGGCTTACGCCAATCCACCTGTGTCGTCTGAGACAACCCCAAAGCGCCGCACTGCAGTGCAGCTATTTTATTTAATTTAATTTCATTTTATTTTCTTAAAGTTGAAGGGGTATTACATCAGGGGTGGGTACAGACATGAAAACGTGACAGCCGTATTGTATTACAATGCAAGGTAACTGTTACGGTGTTCAAAAAGGTGGAAGGACAGGTTATGGCGGTGATTTCATTAGAAAGGCCGTTCCAGCCCGTTGCTGCACGAAAAAAAGAATGAAGACGAAAAAGCGACGACGCGCGTACGCGGACGTGCAGCTTGTTGCGGGTGACCGGTGCGATGGGAGATGCGTGCCGGAGACAGAATGTATAGTGGCCTGCCGAGTGAGCCGTAAAAAAAACTTCTGAAAAACGCAAAGACTAGAAATTCAGCGACGAGATGCAAGCAATGATAGACCAGATTGTTTTCAGTGCCGATATGCTGACGTCGTAAGAGTACTTTGAATGAATAAATCGTGTGGCTCGATTTTGAAGCGACTCGAGTTGATTGATATACTTGATTTGCGTTCAAAATGGCTGGTGCGTATTCTAACTTCGTTCTTACGAGTGATTGATAAGCTAGTAATTCGACATTGTTCGGGGTGTGGCGCCAATGGCGTTTTAAGAACCCGAGTGTTTTGTTAGCAGATGCAATGATGTGCATAATGTGCGTTGCGCAAGTTAAATCGCTACAAAGGGTTACTCCGAGATATTTATAGGAAGGAACTAGTTCGAGGTTGGGTCAGCAATTTCTTACGGCAATACAATCGGATTTCGACGGTGGTGGAAGTAAACAGTTTTACATTTGCTAGGGTGTAGTTCCATTAGCCAAAGGTTACACCATTCTTGCAAGCTTGGAAAGTTAGTTTGAAGGGTCGTGTTATCGTAAACTGTGTTTATTTTACGATTAATAATGCAGTTGTCTGCAAACATGCGTATTTTAGAAGATACATGCATTGGAAGGTCATTATTGTAAATCAGAAACCGAAGTGGGCTAGGATGGACCCTTGAAGGACATCTGAGGTCACCGGGGTAGAGTTAGAAATTTGATTGTTGACGGAAACTGATTGCGAACGGCTAGTTGACAATACTTTATGCTAATATATCGGCATTTAAATGTAACGCGGGAAGTTTTAGTAGTAGACGCTCGTGGAGAACTTTGTCAAATGCTTTGGCGAAATCGAGGAGGATGGCGTCAGTCTGAAGGTTAGAGTCAAGGTTAACATGCAGGTCGTGAACAAACATAGCTGATGATAGGACGGATGTGACGGAGCTGTAGTGAGAGATCATGCAGGGGCGATCTTGCTTCCGCCAATGTTGAACTTGTGGCATTTACAGATTATTTCGTCTGCACTTTCGATAATCGCACAGTCGAGGAAAACTGGGAGGCACTCAAAACCAAAGCATTATCACTGGTCGACGAATTCATATCCGCGTGTACCACACGTCCTAACTTCAGATCTCCCGGCTTCACGTCAAATATAACAACGCTCTGCCACCAGTAAATGCATTATACCGACGCAACGTGTTGAGAGATAAAGCTGACAGATAGTATGCTTATAACATCGCTATTTTCGGTTACAAATGTGCACCTGAATACAGCAAATCGAAGCTTTTTACTCACGATGTTTGCTGCAAGCTAACTCCCGTAAACTGTGTAACTAATGTACCCCAATGAAAAATGACAACTTTTGTGATGAACAAGGATGTGCTATTCGTTCCAACCAGGGTTGCGAAGTGCTACAAAATGCATTTACTCTTTTTTGCTTATTACATACAATGTGTCTGCCACCAATAAATTTCGTTATTATTGATTGGGTCGGAATTGCATCACTGATTAACAACGCGAAAACATCAGCACCTGGAACTGATGGAAATCCTACTCAATTTTTAAAGTGCACTGAATCGTATTCATTATAGTCGTATATCTAGTTGTATACCTTCACACAGCCTTTACAATGCTCTCTTTCTAACGATTGGACGGCGGGAAAGGTGGTGCCAGTGCCTCAGCCAGGCAACATTTCGATTCCTTGGACTGTAGATTCATTAAATTAGTATATCCTGCAGCATACTTTAGTCTAATCTCAGCAACAACATGGGTTCCGGAAGCACTACTCTTGCAAAACGCAGTTACCACTTTTTAATAACGATATGTACTCTACTTTGATGATGCCTCAGTCTTGGATTTTATCTTTCTTGAGTTTCAAAAAGTCTTTCGATTCCGTGTGGTACGACCTTCAACTTCATAAATTGAGCAAGCCTAACTTTGATTCCAGCCTAGTAAAATGAACAGAAGCTTTTTGGCGAAACCTTCCTTAGTGAAGGCCCGATGCCGTCTTGTAAAAAAAAACTAATGCATTTGCCCATAGACCGGTTGGTCGAACAGAAAGCTCTAATAAATCTCTGGGCATATGGCGCGTGCGTGAAAGCAGGCTTCCGTTCTGTAAAAACGGTTACTTGAAAATCGCCAAAAAGGAACGGTTCTACGTAAGACAATACACGCATTGATCATGAAGGAGTAGAATAGCATACCTTTATCTCATAGTCCGCGTATCGGTATAAATTTAAATAACTTGTGAATTCGCTTATTTAGTTCGCAAAAAATTGTCGCTGGGGCTCGTTCTCAGTGTACGATTTGCGTCTTCGAAGGTTTGACTATCGATTGGGCGAACTTTCAGCGAAAGTTGGACGCACTTTCTGCGCAGGTTTTGACCTACTTTTGACGCTGTTTTGATACCGCCAGAAAGCTTTCGCGCTTCTCTCAGACTTTTTCAGGAAGGGGCGGTAAATTTTCTTTTAACAGACCGAAAGCAATACGTCACTCCCAATAACTACAATTCCCGCGCGCACCCTAAATCATCTGGAGTTCCCCAAGGTTTTGTCTTGGGACCCTTGCTGTTCTTTATCTACATTAGTGACGGTGCTGACCCCATTTTTTTCTTCAATTCAGCTTTTCGCAGATCGCTGTGAAAAGCCGCATTGAAAAGTCAGTTTTTATGACTCCTCTTTACTATAGTGTGAACTGAACCACGTCTCAGGAACCTTAACACAAATAAGTGCAAATATATCCGAGTTTCTAATTTGTATAACCTGCCAGAATACTTTGTTTATTCTTCTGCAGTAGGCTCTGAACTTTCCTAGCAATACCTCGGTGTTCCGGTAGTAGCGATCTATCATAACATACATAATCCCACTGACTATATCACTAACAACGCTAACCGCATGCTTGGCTTCTTGCGTAGATATTTTTCGCTAGCTGCAGTCTCTTTAACGCTGCTTCTATATCTAATGCTTGTTACGAGTAAGCCTATATATGCTTCAGCGATTTATGACACACACCACTTATCTCTTTCTATTTTAATTGCATAGATACAGAACCCCTCGGCTCGTTTTATTATTTCTAACTACTCCCGCACAGCAAGCGTATCTACTATTAAATTTAACTTTGGGCTACCCTCGCATCTGTCTTTTCCACAAAATCTACTTCACCAATCCTAATACTAAACATGAACTTCTCGTACCGCCACCTTACATTTCAGACTGCAGATTGGAAGTTCGCGTGCCGAGTTCAACAAAAAATGTGTACTTGGATTCGTTTTTACCAAAGGCAGCCACCGACTGGAACCACCTTCCCGAGTCTATCGCCAGCAACCCTGACTCGTCATCGTTCAAGACTGCAATATTAAACATTCTTTAGCTTTACCCGCTCGTTTCTTTAACGCCCATTGAGACATTGACGGTATTGTAATAAATAAATAAATAAATAAATAAATAAATAAATAAATAAATAAATAAATAAATAAATAAATACAAAATAAAAATAAATAAATAGATAAATAGTGGCGACTCCTTAGCCATCTTTTGGGAACTTTCTGTGGCATCACAGAATCTTCTTTGTAGGATTGTCGGCCACTTACCTAGGCCGCTGCCAAGAAACATGACTGGGTGGCGGTCGGGGGGAATCAAATTAAATTTGATGCTTAAGGTTTGATGGTTGTGGGGCCAATAGTTACACTTGAATGCCAACGCGTGGTGATCCCGCTCAGAAAAATGTTTCTAGAGAGCCTACCCATTACACGTCATTCCGGCCCTGTTACGTCACTATTACGCGAAAATCAAAGTTCTTGAATATTTGTTCGTTTTGGGGGTTAGAAAAAATTCCCCCGCATTTCCCCGAAGGGGAGCATGAGGAAGTGCGAAGCACGGGGTGATGCTATGAGGGGGAGTTTGTTGAAGTTTGGTGGCATTTTGCCCGTCAGTTACATTAACACCCCCTCGTGATCACGTTCGGCTTAACACGCCTCGTTTGTCCCTCTGCGGAAATCTTGGTGAATTAACGTGTATGTTCGAGAGATGTTCGAGAGGGAATGTAATCACGCACACACACACACACGCAAAGTAAAGTGAAACGACAGTATTTATTTCAGCACTTGTTTGTGTTGTCGTTGTATGCGACGGTCATTACGACCGCCTTGTGGTCGCTAAAGTGGACCGTTAAGGGTTGTTGCAGCCGCTATAACGCCGCTGAGTCGCCAACGCACGCCGCTGACGACATAGCTTGAATGCGTTAAAGATATAAGGCGCGTTACTAACACTGACATCAGCGTCGCGTCCGTGGCTTAGTCGTTAGAGCGTCGCGCTGCGGCCGCAAAGATCTCGGATCGAAACCTGGCGCCGGATGCTGTTCTTTTTTTATATAGTGTAGTGGCCTGGCTGGCGCGCCGAGAGAGGGTGTTGCGAGCTGGAGAGTAGTAAAGGGGCTTTAGGAGAGTAGGCGAGGGGGGAGAGGAGGCGCTATGCGAGCGCCCTCACGCGTCGGAAATCCGGCGCCGTTGCTAGGCACGGTAGCTAGCTCCGTTGCTAGGCTGCGGACGGAGGACGGCGGTGGAAGCAGGAGTAGGCCCGACTAAGGAGTGCTTCGCACTTAAAACTCCTATTGTTGCTAGAATGGAGCTGGGTGAGCTTCAAACTAAGCAAACTTGTATTTCATCTTCATGGTTCCTTTACGTAAGTCGTGACATGTATCCCGACCAGTTTGTTTTTACAGCATCGCACCGCAGTCGGGACGGCCTATGCTCAGCGTACATTGAGCGCACAATATAACACCAAGTGAACCCGAGCAAAGCCTCTACTTTTCCCTCAAATGCGCAAAAAAAAGCACTGCCTAATGGGATCGCTCCTTTTTCATCCCACCCACACTTCCGTCTGCTTGAAGATGATGGGGTTAACCAATGCCGCTTCTCGAGAGCAGATGAGGTGGAATCTTTGACGGCAGCGGTGTGATACCGACGCATAAGCACCCGGCAGCTAACCTTTAGTTCTGCTGGGACATTTCGTTACCTGCTTGAGTGATCAACGCTTGTGGATTCTGACGCCGGACGCCTGCACACCGGGTGAGCGAATCATGGCTGGGCGGACGGAATGCCGCATTTCAGCGTCCTTATAGCATGGATGTATCAACCGGGTGCAGAACATTTCACGTTAGTACTTACTTCAGCAGTTGCTCTTTTGCAATCGGTAATGGTTTTAGCTCGGCAACTGAAGTCTGTTTGGAGATTAAAGCATGTAAGCCTAGCGACTATCACAGACATCCTAACGTCGTGTCTGCGTCTATTTGTTCACTTTTGGTTTTGCGTTCTGACGCAGACTGCGGTGACAGGCACACTGGCCGCAGTTCACGGGGCAGCTTCCTGACAGTCATAGCTGTACTAAGTGCATGCACCTGTTTTACTCACGTGCCGTCACATCCACCTGTCACGCGGCGTGTACACCAGGCCAATTCTCGTTCCCTTTCTGGCAGGGTGTCGGGTCAGCACAGATGTGACGCCCTTGGGTGGTACTCTGGATGCTAAGGCACAAATACCACATAAGACCCGATGTGTTTTAATTGCGGAGCACTTTAGGGGACCGGCTTGTCGCCGTAGCTCTTCCGCGGTTACGGCGTCACATACCCAAAGAGATGCTTCGAAAATATACCAGCTTTCCCTGGTTGGGAGCGATCCTGCGTCCCTCGCGTTACAAAGATGATATCTATCCCATGGCTCCACAGTGGCACACGATACTAATGGGCAAAGTTTTCGTGGTGAGCTTTGGCTGCGACGATGCCATCGTCGCTTCCGTTCCTAGGCCGCGAATATGCACACAACATTATAAAATTAGGAAAACATCATGAATTACCCATAATTACCCCACATTAATGAAAACTTACCTAGTGTGTTTTTATAGGCCTTTTTAGGAGCAGCGGTGCCATCTTTTGAATACTTTCTGTATCAACGCCAGGCTTATACCGAAACCAGCCAGAGGGCGCCACAGGCCCTCTTTGTGCCTAATAAGTTTTTCGTGCCTGCCCTAAGCAGCGCTAGTATTAAACCAAGAGTACAAAACATCAGTATGTTAGTCCTTTTTGGTAAGATGACACGTCCTCATTCCGCTACAAAGGAGAAACCAATAGCAATCATCATCATTGTATCACTGCTTCGCACTTCGGCAGCTTCCACGTTCAGTGGCACTGCGTAAATTTTTTTGTTTACTTATTAATCGCCGCACGATATACGACAGAATCGCTGCTCCGGAACACACAGTCACGGGTTTACCTTGTCGCCTAGGTTACTTTTATATGCATGAAATACAGGCTTCAGTTTTTTGAACAACCTGTAGGGGAAAATGGGGGGCTCACTCACACGGCCTTCAACACCGGAACTGAAGAAATTCATGGCACAGCACAACAATCTTCGCTTTCGTCAAATTTAGTGGAGGTCGACACCAAAGTATTTGTTAACTTTTCGAAATCATAGGTTTTAACCCAGCAATATTGCCTTAAAGCTTGAACCTAACGGCATGCCTTAAAGGAGTACTGACACGAAATTTCTCGCTTTCAGTTTTTATGCTGTAAAGAATATCTATTGGCCCAGTAATTACGAAAATCGAACCGAATGCCGTCAGCCGCCAACACAGAATTATTATAGCACGTTTATTGCAACCAATTTCAAATTTGGTCGCCGCGCGGGAAAATGGCCGTTCGAAGGCCAGCCTGCAAGCGGGCCAGCCTTACGTCACGGGCTCACCCGTGACGTCAGGGACGTTTTTCTTTCCTCCATGCGTTCGCCGCATCGTCTGCTACGATTTCACATGGTCCGCGACGCGCCCGCGCAGTCGACATGTCGTCTGAATCGTCAGACTCGGATGAGTCACTGCCACCCGACAGACAGAACAACTTTATTTGGCCAGGCGATTAGGCTGGCGATGTCTTCGCCGTCGTCCGTTTTTTAATATCACTGCGGCTCGAACCGGCGCAGACCGTGATAGCAACAGCTTGTCGCCACTCTTCTAATCAATCTGATCACGAAAAAGAAGCTCCACATGCGAGAAAGTAGATGTTAGTGTGTTGAAAATTGTGCTAGGAGTTGTTATCAGCGCTGAATTTAAAAGTGGCGTTCAGATATTTGCCGCGATGGTAAGCCTACGCTGACCGGCGGCGGAGGTTCGGCGCTCCGACCCAGCACTGCCGGCACCACGGTGCGGCGAGCGGCAGAAAGATGGCGCCACCTGCGCGCTAGAATCAAAACAGGCCGCGGCAGATGTCTTGGTCGCCCATCGCTGGAACGGAAATTATTGCCAAAATAAAGCTTCATATGCGAAAAAGGGGATGAAAGTGTGGTGAAAAGTTGTGTAAGGGATGGTCATTCGCAATTGTACAGATACCAGCGATCAAATAGTCGCCACGATACTAAGTTCCCAACACCCAAGGTGACCCGTGCAACCCCGAGCCCGCTGGCTTGGGCGACAGTTCTTGCGGCCGCCGGCGCGAACGAACTCTGTCCACGTTTTGCGCTGCATGTCGTCGCGTGGAAAATAATGCATCTTGACGTCGTCGTCAATTTGCTCGGACAGGCTTCCACGAGCAGTACTTCGCATACCGCGAGCTTGCCATAGCACAACTTGGGCGAGCTCGGCGACGCGCACCGCCGCGTCGCCGCGGTGCCCGTCGACATCGCGCAGTTTTCGGCACCAGTGCCGAACACCATGCGCCGGCAACGAACTGAAGAGCAAAGACGTCGAACACGCAACGTTTACAAGCATTGCTCACACAGCTACGCCCACGTCTCCTGCCCAAACGAATACCACCGACAACAGCAGCGCAGGATATCGTTTCCGGTTCTGAAAACGACTATATGACGTCACCCTGAACTGGCCAGACACGCAGGCCAATGTTTCGTCACGCCGAAAGCGATTGCGCTAGTGCTGCCGATTTGTGGAAGCTCGCGGCCTGGACAATCAAAATCGATTTTAGATGTGATTCCGGCCTCGGATCGCTGCAAAAATTTCTGTGAGGCATCTGTACAAACTACTGAAGCCAATTATATCATTTTTTAGGTATCAAAATTTGGTGTCAGTACTCCTTTAAGAACGTCACTTTCTATGTTACACAAGCTGTATTCTCAAGCGTATTGCGTGTTGTGGGCGCAAAGCAAGATATTTTAATGGCCCAGATAGCAGGAATACACGTCTACGTAGGGCTTGAAAGTTGTGAACGGCAGCAGTTGGAAATGTCACCAGGCGGAAATTTCATCACCTTGTCTCACTCTACACTTACGTCTTCCTAAGGAGGATTCCTATTCAATTTACGCAAGTGGTGCACTCACTTCCCACGAAACCTTTTGTGGCGGTGCGTTCAGTTCAGAATGAAGTGTGGATATGGAGTATTCTTTTTTAACCAACATGCATCGAGTTATCAATGCGCACGAAACTCTTCACATTTCTTGTTTTTGGATGATTTCAGGTGATCGCAATATCATTTTCCCCACGCAGTGAGAAGCAAAATATCAGACCCCTGTGGATATTTTTCGTTTGAAAGTTTGGGCATATAACCAATCCCTTATCTGGGTGTGGCGTTTTGTTATTTTAACCTACGCCGTTCCACTCGCACGCAATACCAAGAACAGGCTGACGTTACGCTGAGCGATGGGCCCAAGGTGGGGAGCTGATTGCCTCACAGAATGGAAGTTTAATAAAAGAGTAAAACTGAAGATGAAAAAGAATTAATTTGGAGCATACAAGAGGGAATAATTGACGTCAATCAAGTAACTGGGGTAAGAAATACTGATATTAGGCACATGAGCTAGCTTGTAATAGCTTTTGTGTGACGTTTTGATAAGTTGCGCTTGTTATGATGACTGCGGTGACACAGGGAAAAAAAACACGCGCTTTCACGAGAAGACAGCGCCGTCTTCTCGTGAAAGTGTACGTTTTTTATCCTGTGTCCGTCCCTGTGAACATAACAAGATCAAGTTCAGTAAAGCTTGATGTCGGGCTAGTTGGTGTAACATGGTTTTGAAGGTGCGTTGCGCTTGCTGTGAACACAGAGACTTGCACGGGAAAAAACGTAGACTTTCACGAGAAGTCTCGTGTAAGTCTATGTTTTATCCCGCGAAAGTCTCTGTGTTCACAGCAAGCGCAAAGTCTAGGTTTTTTCCCCCGTGCAAGTCTCTGTGTTCACAGCAAGCGCAACGTAGCTTCAAAACCATAACAAGATCAACTTACCTCCAAAGAATGTTACACCAACTAGCCCGACATCAAGCTTTGTGACGCTTACAAAACCAGCCTTACAGCAAGTAATTAGACACATTCCTCGCGAGCAAATGCAATCGCCCGTGAAAGATATATATTAAAAAAACGTTATTAATTTCCAGCGTTGCGCAACATAAAAATTCTTTTTTATCCTCGAGGGGACCCAAGTCACGTCCTGCACCAGAACTGCGCATGTAACAGGATGCCACGAAATGTAACAGGGCTGTGACAAATAATGCGGAGAACGAGCCGCGGCATCACGCAGACACACAGGCTGACCACCTGCAGTGCAAGGGATGTTTGTCGCAAAGGCGGGAACTATGCAACATGTGCCGCGTTTCGAACTCCAACCATCTGACATTTAAGGCGCGGACTCCGCATGTTGACTGCTTCCACAACCTGCATACGAATTGGCACTGTGACGGTGATAGAAACGGCCAGATATTGAACAACTGAAGCTGTACCTGCATTATTCTTCCCCGATATGAATTCGGCTGAACGGCCGCGAAAAGAACATTACCGGAGTTTTGCAAAGTTGCGCCTCCCGACCAAGCTCAGTAGATCGGCCGTGGTTGAGTCTGGCTTCTACGATTGCCGCATAGGTGCCGGACGTGGGAGCACGCACACCCATTTACGCATGCGTCGATGGTCACACGAGGATCACACATGTTGTAAATAGCATGGCAAACGGGAGACTACCAAGTGAAACCAGCGTAAAAGGGCTTATACAGCAATGAGGCACAGCTGCGTCCCTCGCGGCGGAGATTGGACTGCTCGATAGCGCTATTGGCCTGCTCGGGCGCGCGCGCAGCACGCGGCTTCACTCCAATAACACCCATAACCACGGTATCCCTTAACATTTTTATCGTTGAAAAGGGCGCACCCTTTTCCAACGACGTCACCGTACTTCGGCACTGGAGGCTTTCTATTATAGAAGGCTTTTATCGGCGCTGCTTTCTTGGTTCGCGCTCACACACTCGCTTGATGCGCGGAGTTAGTTTTTTTAGTGTAGTGCAGTGGTCACTTGGCGGAGGCGAAATATTGTGTGTAAACAAAAAATTGCACACAAAGCTTGTTTAAAGCCTGGTTACATTTACGTCCGTCGCATAGTTTCTTCTCAAGCGTTTCGTCAAACATGAAGCTGACTGACGTATTTCTTTACTATGTCTACGCAGTCGGAGCAACAAAGCTGAGGAGCTGTACTATCATGTAATGCTTCATGTACAAAGCTACTGTACTCATGCAGAGTACAGTAATTGTACGTGCTACCGTGTATGCACTGTATGTGGTTCGAGTTTTGATGCGTACAAATTCTTTATGCAATATTTACATTTTAAAGCTTATTTTGAGAACCTTCTTTTCCGGTGTGCGCTAATGTTTTTGGTAGTGGTTGCGGATATGCAGGGCTGTAGAAGGAAATAACGTCGGTTGAGCGGCTAGTTGTATGTTTCTTTTTTATTGTATTGTCATGTTCGAACTTGCGATTGAAAAGCTGCCACGCTCAGCGTTACTTTCCAGCGTGCAATTGCAGCTGGTGGTGACTCTCTTGTATATGCCTGTAGACTTTTGGCCAAACAAAGATACGCGCTTAAACAACTGTCATTTAGTGAATCCAGGAAACAAAATAGTGCGTACGTGTAGCAAAGAGCTTACTCCCCCGTGAAGCTCGCTCGAGCGCATATCGGAAAACAATGCTCAGTAAGTACAGTGAGGTTTCTGAACGCTCAGATCGAAGGATCATGCTATCCGCCGAGTAAGGCTGCGAAAATGACCATTCTATTTGCCTTTTTTGTAAAATATTACAGGAATAACTTGGCGTGATATGTGAATGACAATATAGCAATGTCATAATTTTACATCGCGTTGTTTTTCACGTGTCTATTTGTAGAGTAATTCAGGCAAAATGTACTGCTACAAATTGAAGTTATCTTGAGCTTAATATACTGCATGTCAGTGATTGTTCATCATTATCATCATTAGCCTGCTTGTGCCAACTGCAAGACGAAGGTTTCTCCCGAAGTTCTCCAGCCCCATCTATCGTGGCAGTAGTGTAGTTGCAAATTTATTTGGAGGGTTTGTGGCAATTGTGTGCGCAACCTGGGTTGTCAAATTATTGTCGTCTGTCCCTGATTGGTACATATTATTTAATTACTGCAAGTTGAGGCGGGGAACTCAGCTTTGCGGCCGCTTTTCAATAACGGCTCTGAGCCTGTCAATGCTAAATGGTATACCTGTGTAAGTACCAGGTGCGTTTCGGAGCTGGCAACAACAACAAAAAACAACAACAAAGTATTAGCAGGAGTTCATTCGCCAATATTCGTACACCATTTCTTGCATGCTACTACCTAGGCTTGAGGAAAGACTTTCTCTTTGACTATTTGTTAGTGCTTTTAATTTACTTTTTTATCATGATCTACGGCCAAGCTCTTTGAATAGAGCACCTGAAGCAATCTTTTGAGGTTTTCTGAAGAAGAATATGTCATATGCAAATATCAACCAGTGCGACAACTTTTCTCTCTTTACTCGTATTAATGATGTCTTCCTATTAAGCTTCCTAAATGCCCTTTGTAAGCATGTAGGAATTCAGTTCTTATCGTTGTGAAAGCTCTCCCTCTTGTTGTGAAAAACTGTTTTGCCCGTAGTCACGCTGAGCCCCCGAACGTGATGTAAAGTCCCGTCTATTTCGTAGCGTCTCTGCGGCGGTGTCTCCGTAATTAAAGGCTTTTACGGGATCCACAAGTTTTATGTGCGCGGATATGCTCTGCGGATTTTTCGACCACCTTGTTGGAGGCAGGAACATGAGTCATTGTTGCCTGTCTTTACTAAATCTGGCCTGTTTTCCGGCTGTTTCATATTCTGGATGTAACTTGGGCGTTTATGCCCGGTCACCGTAAACAAACTGCATACAACTAAGACTACGATGATGTGTCTGCACTGTATAGGCTTTTTGATTTCACGAATTTTGAACAACGTAGGACAACGTAGGCATTTTAGGGCTTACAGGTATCTGTATTGCCCTGAGACCAGATGTGCATACTTCGGCTAGCTCCCATCGTATAACATCAGTACCATCCTTTAGTATATCCGCGGTTATCCCGTCATGTGCCGCAGATTTTTCTCTCGTTGTTCTCTGGAGCTCCTGCACTTTTTACACATCGTTTTTAGCGCCTTTTCTACTTTGCCTTTAGTTAGTGTCGCAAACCATCGCAGACCAAGTTAGTCTATTCAGTAGTCCTATTGGATACAATAGCATTATCGGATGCATTTTGTCAATGCAAGTAGGAAGCTCCTTCTAACTTTCCCTTAAACAACCACCTATCGCATACCTGCCAGGTTTGCTGCGATGGCAATAGGGAGCTCTGACACCGGGGGTTGGGGAGATGTAATATGAGTAGCCGCAAAATGTTTTTATTTACATGCACTTTTATTTTGTTACAAAAGAGCCGGAACTGCACTGTTTCGTCCAAACTACTATAAAGCTACACCAATGGTCAGGTGCTTTGACGTGGCTGACACCGCCTATTCAGGAAGTCTTGTGAATAGTGTCGAGCGTAAGAATGTTTGCTCCTGCGACACTTCACCAAAAGAACACGACAAAGGGTTGTGTCAGACATGGATGCTCGGAAATGCGTGAACGAAATGCCATTATTTTTAAAAAAGGAAATACCGGTAGTCCCACTTGACCAAATCCAGGATCACGAAAGTCTCTGCGTCCAGATAGACTGTTTCGGAAATAAGCTCATTATTTTTGCTGTATATCGAGCTCCCTCTTCTAACCCGGATTTCTTGCCCAAACTTTATGATCACGATATCAAATTCTCAAAAAATTGCTTGTTAATGGCCGGTGATTTTAATTTACCTAGCATTATTTGGTTAAAATTCTCATCCTCCTGTACTGCTGACCACAAAGCTTTTGAAATGATGCTAGCATGCAACCTCGTCCAAGCCGTCAATACCCCCACCCGTGAACAGCTACACGCGCCATCCTTCTTAGATGTAGTCTTTCATTCCAGATCCCTTAACCATGCATGCGCTACGGTCGAGGATGGTTTATCAGACCACAAACGTGTGCTTTTTACGTGTCGTCTAAACAGTCAGTGCTCCCCGATTAAAGAAAAAGAAGAATTAGTCAAAGACGTTTCGCGGGCAAACGACGAATCGGTGCTCGATTACCTTGATCTGGGTTTTCATAGTTTTTGTGGAAAGGACGTCAATTATATGTGGGAGACCTTTAAGTCCATTTGCCATTTCTTCCTTGAAAGGTTTGTTCTGAACAAAAAGAAAAAAAATCAGAGGCTAATCCTTAGATTAATCGTGATATTATTCATCTGGTACGGAAAATTAAGCGAATAAGAAAACGGGGAACAAATAAAAACTTTCATCACCTCAAGCTCTTGCTATCTCAGAAAATTCGCGCAAGAAAAAAAATTCACTTCTCTAATACTTTCGCCCAGTTCTAAAAACTAATCCAACCAAATTCTGGCGCCACGTCAGCTTCAAAACCCCCCCAAAAAAACTGTTGAATGCAATAAAATAGGCAAAAAGGTCGTTCGGGACAAACTGGAAATAGAAAATGAATTCAATGTATACTTCCATTTTGTTTTTTCAAGGTCTCCTCCTTAGAACACACTCAGTTTTAATATGGTTGATATGAGCGCAGAATTTATAACATTAGAAAGTGTTTTTTCGACGCTTCTAAACTTAGATTCAAAATGCTCGTGCGGGACGGATAACATTCCTAACGTCTTTATACCCCGCTACGCTGAATTGTTAGCTCGATTTCTGGTTGATATTTTTCGTTTGTCTTTTTCAACTCGCATTTTTCCTTCAGACTGGCGCATCGCTCGTGTTGTACCGGTGTTTAAAAAAGGGGATAACGCATTGCTGCCAAATTACCAGCCTATATCTATGATAAGCTCTTCTTGTAAACTCATGGAACACGTAATCGCTAACTACATAGTTGATTTCCTAGATAAGCGCAAAATTCTCTCCCCCAACCAGCACGGCTTCTGCAAGGGTTTGTCCTGCACCACTCAACTGATTTCCACTATCCATTCCTTTTCTTCTACCATAGATGCATCAGGCCAAATTGACGTCATTTTTCTTTACTTTAGCAAAACTTTTGAGAACATATCTCACTCTGGACTGATATTTAAACTAAAAAAACTCTGTTTCCTTGCACGCTTGTTAAATGGATTATATCGTACCTTGAACTGCGGGAACAATTTGTTGACCTAAATGATTTTCACTGATACCCTCCCCGTTATTTCCGGAGTTAACTCCCCCCAAGGAAGCGTACTCGGACCAATGCTGTTGTTGATTTATAAAAAGGGTATTACAACTTTTATAAACCAGGACGTTAATATCCACCTATTTACAGACGACAGCGTGCTACTAAGAAGTATTAAAAACGTTAACGATCAGGTTTCTCTAAACGAAAGTCTCGATGGCGTGCTCACATGGTGCGAACAATAGAGTATGACACTTCACTCGATAAAACAGTGTTCATGTGTATAAATAACAAAACAAATCCTCTTGAATACCAGTACACAATTAACAACGCCCCTTTTAGCTTAACAAGTAGCTTTAGGTACCTAGGGTGTGACAATTACTGGCAACCTCTCCTGGTCGACTCATGTTGATAATATTTGCGCTTCGGCTAGAAGGAAACTCGGACTCATAAAACACAAATTTAAGCACTCTTCACCCAACATCACATTGTTGGCTTACAACAGATTAATTCGATCGTGCCTTGGGTACGCTTCAGTGGTCTGAGATCCGCACTCAAAAAAAGATATTGGCAAACTCGAGCAAATTCAAAGGCAAGCTGTTCCCTTCACCTATAACTGCTATCAAATACATGATTCACCTACCACACTCATGCAGAACAACAAAATTCCAGCGCTGGAATCTCGGAGAAGAAGCAATCGACTAAAATTTCTCGACGATCTTTGGAACCGCAAACTTCGCCTTGACCCATCATTATACCTTGCCCCTTTTTCCTCCCAGCATACGAGGCAATACCACCCTTTTAAGTTTACCCCCATGTTCGCCCGCACAAACGCCTATAAATATTAATTTTTCCCGCGAACAATATCTAAAGGAAACGATCTCCCTGCCACTGTCTTTACTTCGCCGAATCAGGATACATCACTTGAGCCGCTTTTTCTTGCGTAGTAATATTCTGTCTGTCATTTTTGTTGATGTTTCTTAGCAATTGTATAATTACTTTTGGCTGATATGTTATGTAATTACTTTCGCACTCCTGCTTGGGCCTAAACCTGGCCTGCAGTATTGTCTAAATAAATAAAAAAATGTTTCTTTACTATGCTCCACTGCTTCTCGCAGTCAGAGTTTCGACTGTACTAACCAGTTCAACTTGCGCGCATGCCCGACTACGCTATTGAACGTTTCTTTCCTCCATGCTTTTTAAGTTCTCTGATAAAGGCGTCAATCGGGGTCGGATTGGACTGCATTGCCACTTAGCTCCATTGCAATGTGGCCAGACTGGAAGAAAGGCAGGATTTGGTTGGATTGCCAGGTAGCTTCGGCACAATATGGCCAGACTGGGAGAAAGGTGTGGCCGAAAACGGATGTGTATTCGGGAGATTTTTGCTTCAGTCTTAAAATCGTACAAAACCATCAAAATTCGGTAGTGTCCTGGACAATTAGGAAAACCTGTTAGGTATTTATTTACTCCTCCAGTCTTGACACCTACATATTTCTGCGTTACGAAGTAGGTTCATTGGTTTCCGAGACAGTCAGCCAATTTCTGTTGGGGGCTCTCGCTGTTGTTTTACTACTGCGCATTCTATGATTGTTTTGGGTTTTCATTCCGTAGATCTCAGCTAACTTCGTTCACAGTTGAAACCATTTAAGTCGCTCTGAAACAATATTCTAAATTCTTGCACCTACGTCTTCGGGGCTGAAATCTTGGACGCCGTATTGTGTCTATAGTTTCATGAGATTTTTCTGACGCCTGAATCTTGCCATTCTAGAATCACTAAACCTGAACTTGAGTTTCCCTAGCACCCTGGCATCCTGCATTATACTTGCACTGGCGTGTAAACTGACGTCGATTTCATTTTTATTTAATCTCTAGAGCTATTATACGTCAATTTTGTGCTGCTTTGTTTACGGAAGAGCGCATTTATTTCCTCCAGTTGATTTATGTGTTCATTATCTCCACAAATGTTACCAGTGTATCGCCTCGACTGCACCAAATACCTATGCATAAATTTCCCACGGTATGCTTCCCTACCTGCTTCTCTCCTAATCTGTGCTGTCATATCGTGCACGCTGTGCGTCTACCCGATTCCTTGCAGCCTGTAAATCTTCGTAGAGTCATTCAAGGGCCTCATCACTGCCGCCAAAGGTGGGTTGGAAAGCGTTCGCTTTGACCAGTAGCTCCTGTTCAGCTTTAACAAAACGGCTGCGACGCTTCCTCCAGTGATTTCCCATTACTTGTTGTATCTTTGTGATTCAAGAATCTAATTACAAGCACACTTTACCCTCCATTCGCGGTAGTAGCACAAGGTATGCCCTGTATTCGACTCCTTAAAGGGGCTATGTAGACAAAACACATTTGTTTCATTTGAAAGATTGCCTCACTAGAATCATACTACCACCACTTTTAACTTAAACTTCACTGCTATGTAATTTGGAGAAAAAGGCTATGGCCATGCATCTCACTAGCTCATTCCCCGCACCAGAACATATTACGCCATATGCGCAGCCGTGAAATCGGCTATTTCCGGCGAAAGCAAACGCATGTTAGGGAGGGTTTATAAGATTGCAGAACGAGGTGTTTTAGCTTAAAGGAGTACTGACACTAAATTTCTCGCTTTCAGTTTTTATGCTGTAAAGAATACCTATTGGCCCAGTAATTACGAAAATCGAACCGAAAGCCGTCAGCCGCCAACACAGAAATAATTATAGCATGTTTATTGCAACCATTTTCAAAATCGGTCGGCGCGCGGGAAAATGGCCGTTCGAAGGCCAGCCTGCAAGCGGGCTAGTCTGACGTCACGGTCTCACCCGTGATGTCAGGGACGTTCGCCACATCAGCTGCTACGATTGCACATGGTCCGCACTCGCCTGAGCACTCGACATGTCTGAATCGTCAGACTCGGATGAGTCGCTGCAACCTGACAGACAGAGCAACTTTATTTGGCCAGGCGATTAGGCCGGCCATGTCTTCGCCGTCGTCCGTTTTTAGATGCGGAGCATTTTATAGTCTGGGCGTGTCCCGCGTCGGCGTCCGCACTCACACTGCGCATGCGCAACTTTCCTCCTTCCCTCCCGCAGCTGCGCGATACTCCCGCCACTTCTTCTCTCGTACCAGCTGCGTGCACTTCGCTTTCGCTTCTCCCGCGTTCTCGCTTCTGCTTCAGCGGCGCATGCTCAGCGCTTGCGCATCTCTCCTCCTCTCGTCTCCTCTCCTTCAACCTTGAATGTAAATCGGGTAGCGCGCTGCCCGCGTTCAGTTCAGCGCTTGCTGCGGTTGACTCCACTTCACTCCGTTCTTCCGATGAAGTGTGATGGAAGCAACAGTCCCGTCAGTTAGTGGTTTGGCGCAAGCAAGCGTCAGGACCACCCCACAACCAAATTCGACTAAGAACACAACGGAAACACAACGAACCCCGAGATGCTCCACATCTACGCAGCCTTCCCTTCGGGAAGATGGGGCTAATTTTTTAATATCACAGCGGCTCGTACCGGCGGAGACCGTGATAGCAACAGCTTGTCGCAACTCTTATAATCAATCTGATCGCGAAAAAGAAGTTCCACATGCGAGAAAGTAGATGTTTGTGTGGTGAAAAATTGTGCTAGGGGTAGTAATCAGCGCTGAATTTGAAAGCGGCGTTCAGATATTTGCCGCGATGGTAAGCCTACGCTGGCCGGCAGCGGAGGTTCGGCGCTCCGACCCAGCACTGCCGGCACCACGGTGCGGGGAGCGGCCGAAAGATGGCGCCACCTGCGCGCTAGAATCAAAATAGGCCACGGCAGATGTCTTGGTCACCGATCGCTGAAACAGCAACTATAGCCAAAATAAAGCTCAGTATGCGAAAAAGGGGATGATAGTGTGGTGAAAAGTTGTGTAAGGGATGGTCATTCGCAGTTGTACAGATACCGGCGATCAAATATTCGCCACGATACCAAGGCTGAAGTTCCCAACACCCAAGCTGACCCTAGCAACGCCGAGCCCGCTGGCTTGGGCGACAGTTTTTGCGGCCGCCGCCGCGCACGAACTCAGTCGACGTTTAGCGCTGCATGTCGTCGCGTGGAAAATAATGCATCTTGGCATCGTCGTCGATTTGCTCGGACAGGCTTCCACGAGCAATACTTCGCATTCCGCGAGCTTTCCATAGCACAACTTGAGAGAGCTCGGCGGCGCGCACCGCCGCGTCGCCGCGGTGCGCGTCGACATCGCGCACCGCGCGGCGCGGCGGTGCCGGTACCGCGCAGTTTTCGGCACCAGTGCAAGGGAACACCATGCGCCGGCCACGAACTGAAGAGCGAGGACGCCGAACACGCAAAGTGCGCAAAGTTTACAAGCATTGCTTACACAGCTACACCCGTACGTCTCCTGCCCAAACGAATACCACCGACAACAGCAGCGCAGGATATCGCTTCCGGTTGCGAAAACGACTATATGACGTCACCCTGAACCGGCCAGACACGCCGGCCGATGCTTCGTCACGCCGACAGCAATTTCGCTAGTGCTGCCGATTTGTGGAAGCTCGCGGCCGGGACAATCAAAATCGATTTTAGATGTGATTGCGGCCTGGGATGGCTGCAAAAATTTTAGTGAGGCATCTGTACAAACTAATGAAGCCAATTATATCATTTTTTAGGCGTCAAAATTTGGTGTCAGTACTCCTTTAAGCGCAATGCTCATTCATTTTGCAGCAGTAAGAATGGTGGGGTAAAAAATGGAAGCTACGAAAGTACACGTAAACATAGAAGTACCAGTGCGCACTGCTCTTGGTACCGCGCGCACTATGCCTGCTATAGCTGCTCAGCAGTGCGGCGCTTTGTGGTTGTCTCAGGCGACACTGGCCTATTAGCGTATGTGACATTGTATTACGTCACCCTGTTTTTCGTACATATCCCATGTTTCACGACACATTTACTACCTACCGTAATAAAAACAAGTCAAGTGTGAATACAGAGCAACGCAAAGGCAAGCAGCGCCGCTGAGCAGTATGGGGGCGTCATCTATTAGGACTGACGGTAAACAAGGCTTTGCCGTCCGCTGCAGAGGGAACAGCACACTTGAATGTTGCTTGAAGACCGTATCTTGTGATGTAGCGGCATACGTCATGAAACTCAATTTCGCCGGAGAATCAAAATTTTAACTTAACTTACTTAATTTCTCTGTGAATGAAGCATTACTTGCTGCCGGACAAGCGCTGGGGGCACTATAAGACACCAAATCTTTCGATTACAGCCAACTGTGCATCAGCAAGCTAGCTGATTGATAACTATTATCTGAAATTACAGTTTATTCAATTAAAAGCGTTCTAGTAAAAATTGTTGTAGTCGGTCCTCCTCCGAACAAACTGGCAAACCTGTGCGAACTCCTGACTCTATTACGATCACCACGATCTGGCCCATTAACTGCAGATTCCAAGAACTGACCCAGTTATTAACTCTACTGACAACTACCAGTATTTATTTTCTCTTACCCTCCCTCCCCATTTCTTTCGTCCATCGTGACCAGTGGTCATCCTTTTCTAATAAAGGTTCTCTCTCTCTCTCTCTTCGTTTGAATAACACAGATTATTGCTTGTGCAAACTAGAGATAAGCAGAAAAATTAATTGACATGTTGGCGTCTTCGCGTCTTGTCCGGAAATACAAACACCCAGCCCATCAGTGCTTTTGACGTGGTTCTAATGCACGTGTCAATATGTTTGCAGGCGCCAAAGGCTATGGCTGTTTATCTTGCTGGGGAATCATAAAGCTCGAATTCGACGCTAGCGATTATGAATTTATGGGTGCAGCCGCACGGAAAACAATAGGCTGAGAAATTCAAATAAGGCGCCCCGTTTAATGTGCTGGGTGCTGGGCCACGTGAACATTTGGGCAGCGTCCAATATGCACGGCATAACAACTACTCTAACAGGACAAAGCTGACTACACAACATTGTTTTTCCAAGGGCTAAATTTACACACTCGACAGGTCAGCCGACCAGCACACGCAGACTTTCAAATAATTCTGGTCGAAATGTTTCTTGCTTTTGTAGCCTACCCTTGTCAGAAAATGACGCAAGGTTAAGTTTCTTGCTACTTTCTAAATGCGACGGAAGAATTCATGTGGAATTCAATACGATGTCATAAATTGTTAATACAATGTGAGAATTCATTGGTGCGGGTCCCTTATGTTTTTCTTTTCTTTTCTAAGCAGCTTTGTTGAGTTCCACATTGTTTAAAGTATCTTACGAGGCGAAAAAAGGTGCCTCATCAGCAACACCTGCCCGTTTGAGACGTTCAAATCAAACTGAAGAGCATCGTGTGTTCACAGGGCTATAAATGAAAAAATAAACCCGTTAAAGCCGTTCTTGATATTACAATTTTAGAGGGACAGGAACACTCAATAAGCAAAGATTTTTTTTTGCCTTTGATTAAGCGCGGCGCCCCCATTGCTTGCTAGAATCGAGAGGGCAGGTCACAAAACTAAATGGCCCCGTGCACAGGACTTTTGTATGCAAACGGCGACCCTCTTCCTTTTTCTATAAATTTCAGTCACCAGTCATATGACGCTTTTTCACAAGTTCTTGTTTCATAAAAAAACGAATAATCATTCACAGTTTTCATAACCGTTGATTCCTAGTTAGCCTTGACACCCTGTTCATAGTGCTCACAAAAATGTTTGCACAGGGACCACATCGAAATGAATTGAAAATCTCAATCGCTGTGTGCTCACCTAACCCATCGAGATATTTCAGACGCATGGAGTTCATCCTTTAAAAAACTGTGTTTAAGGCGAAAGCTTAAGCATGTTCCAAGGAAGCTTAAGCTCTTAGGTTATCAGACCTTTATGGGATCAAACATCAGTATGCGTCAGTAGTATGGGACCAGAAAATTAAGAAAGAGGTTAATCAACTTGAGATGATGCGAAGAAAATGTGTTTTTCATATATGGCGATAATAGGCGGTAAGAGCCCCGACGCATCTCATTACTGAAAATAACATCCCCACCCTAGAAACAGAAAGAAAATTGAATCTTCTATTACATCTTCACAAAATCCTGCTCAAAAAAAGCTGTTTAACTATACCTGCGGTACCTAAGCCATTAACCAGGTGAAGAACGCGTCACACACGAGTATATGGCGAGTTTTGTTTTTCGAAATGTGCTCAATCCACGTAAAGCGAATTTTACGAAAAAAGCGGAAGTTTGTTACCGGACCTAAATAGAACGCTTTCAATGTATTATAATATATGTTTTACATATCGGTGAGGGGAAGGTTATCGCCACAAGTACTTAAAATTTATGCGACGAATTCGAGCAGTATTGGGATGTGGATTTGGGTAGTATTGAATCGAAAAGCTCAAGTTGATGCGGAGTTCTTATGAAAACTTTATTCAAATAGGCTTTCGAGGATAGCGGGGTCGAGTTTTGGCTGAAAAGGCATTAAACGTGTGCAAAAGGGCTTCAAGAACAGTAGATCTATACACGAAGAGCAGGTGGGTCCTCTTGGCGGCATTAGCAGCTTTTTTGAAATTCTTCCGCAGTATAATTCCCTTGGACCCGCCACGGTAGCTCAGTGGCTAAGGCGTTGCGCTGCTAAGCACAAGGTCGCGGGTTCGATTCCCGGCCGCGGCGGCCGCTTTTCTGATGGAGGCGAAAAGCAAAAACGCCCGTGTGTGCGAGATTTCGGCGCACGTTAAACATCCCCAGGTGGTCAAAATCAATCCGGAGGCCTCCACTACGGCGCGCCTCATCCCCTGCGTTGCGGCGGCACGTTAAACCCTACAATCAATCAAATCAATAATTCCCTTGGGCACGCCTGAAGACACTCACAAAGGAAGCAAGCTCTTCATTTCCTTGCCCTGAATTTTCAAGACGGTTAACTAGATGGCTTATCATATCTTCTTCCCCTTAAAGAAGTGGCTTGTGCCCAGAAAAGGGGGCTGGGAAGGGGTAGAGAGATTTGCCAGGGCTATAGTAAGCGGTGGCTATTCAGTTAAGTCCTAAAATGGTAAATATGAAAGTAAAAAATAAATATAACCAGATTTGCTCCATAGGCGAGGGCCAGGCGCGATGAAACGATTTTCACATCTCAGTTTCATTTTGTTCACTTTGTCGTCGTCGTCTTGAGGCAAATCTTTTGTACACCTCTTAATTGCCGTCTGAATTCACGATAAGCCAGTTCCGAAAAGCCAGAAATAAGAAACCTCTGAAAACACCAATAAAACAGCACGAACAGTCACGAAAAAAGCAAACTCGCGTTGGGTAGATGGATTTGGATCATTTTGATTCGTGCCACATCATGATATGGCTCATTTTCGATATGAACAACGATCTGCGTACATGTTTGCAGGGTGTTATCTCCTCCATTTTCTTGTAATTTCTCTTTTAGGGGAGGTTGTCTTGTCACTGCAGTTTCATGTGACTTAATTTCAGCTTGTGGATTTGTCTCATTTCGAAAAAACGCCTCATATGCATGAAAACCTAATTTTTAGAAGACTAATTCCTTTCAAAATGTTTTTTTCCCGCGTACCATAGCAGGATGGAACTTATTGAGTTTACACTAGCCCTCGGAAATTTTGTTATAGCCCTGAAACAGCCCTTGCTTTGTCGAACACACATTTTCGATGGACTTTTTCACGCAGTCATTGTCATATAGTTTCATATCAGTGTGTTATAGGTTATAAGTACGACTCATGATGTTTATATACTGTTTGGCCTAGGGATTTGTACTGCCCGCGTGCCGTTGTACATAAGTTATTTTTGTGGTACTTCTGCTGGGTGCATCTTTTCTTAATATTTTTGGGTTGCTCTAACCGACCTGTGCTTAGTTGTACTTTTAACTTTGCCCTTCTAGCGGCGCCATACTGTCCAAAAATATTCCGAAATAAATACATGATGAAATTACGCAACATGTATGTCACAAGGCTGCAACTGGTTACTAGCCTAGGTAATGTATAGCTAACGTGGGGCATTCGAGGCTCAAGTATCGCGACCAATATTGTGGCTTGCTCTTCGCGTGTGTTTTCTAAGTAAAGTAAAAAAAAAAAGGTGGAACGGGTAAGGTGTGATGAGGGCTTATGTCGAACTCCGGGGGCCATGGTTCAATTACCATAAATGCTTAAATTTGGTTCATTTTTAACTGAATTTCTTTGTGTATTTTTGTTTTTTTTTGTGCAGCGTGGGTCATTTGGGCGCTGTTTTGTTGCCACAGGTGCTAACGTTCCCGCTAAAATATTCACCATGGTTTAGAATCCGTCTTTATAGTTTTACTCTTAAAAATGCGCTGCGTTGCGGTGCATTTTGCGGCACTAGCATAGAGTGCGCACGATTCCCCCTCACAATAAATGTCTATAGCATTTGTCATCTTCAAACATATCGACACATGCGTACGCACCCTGTCGGTATTGATGGCCGAATGAGAAGATATGAAGTTGCGTTGCTCAAAAATAGGTGATGATGCCAGCATGCCAATTAACTTTTGTGCTTGTCTGTGTGTTGTGCTCGCAAGTATGTGGTCCTTTTTTGCGTGAATAAAATATTCATTTATAGGTGAGCGCTCGTCGCGTGTATCGTTTCTCCGTTCGTTTTGGGTTGTCTGTTGTTGAAGTGTGACTGATGGCCAACCTATTTGTGAAAATATTGATTATGCTCAAATCATTATTCTAGCTTTTCGGTATAAGGAGGGTCAATGTTTACCGCACCAGTCGAAACGTAATTGTGGCCGCGTAATATCTATGGTAAGACGCTAGGCTACAATGCTGTACACCTGAAACGTGCGTCGGCTTCCACTAGGCCGAAACGACTTTATGGCAATACATGAGATAGATTGACACGTGTCATGTGCTCATACACAGAAACGTTAATCCAAAGGTACCATACATCCAGTCGGCGATATATGAGCCGCGATACTTTCCCAGAACTTCCCACAACTGAAATTTATCAATAAACGTCCCGTACCTCCTCACTCCGTCTCGTCATGTTCATGAACCCCATTCCTCTCAATGTGCCGTCCTCATTCTCTTCTCTACCTGATAACATCGTCTTCCACCCATCATCCAATCAGCGGGGAATGCAGTGACAGCGCTTTCTTTAAAGGTAGGTAGAATACGAATGTTTCGAGTTAATTAGTGTAAACATATCCAGTACATTGCACACAATAAAGGTGTTCTAAATGCAAATACGGAAGTTACATCGAATGAAATAAACCGAATTTTATGAGTTATTATACCGCACGGGAAAACGAGACTACAAAAAGGGGACCCAGACAGTACGCTGCATGCCGTATCTGTAGACTCATTTCCCGCGCTGTCTTTATAACCCAGTTATGCACCAACTGGCTCGCCTTTAATCCATGTTGCAGGCAATTTTATGGTTAAAATGTGCGCTATTTTTACAAGCCAATCCACTAACTTAGCCGAAAACGCGCGAGAACGCCACCATCCGTACTAAAGAAGCTGATGCTATACGTCGCATCATTTTTTCCCTTACTTTAATAGCTACGTTTCGCGTAGTGTCTAAATTCTAGCCTAGAAACTGTGTTTCCGTTGTAATTTTTATGGCCGTCCCTATCGCTGCTTAGTTGCTGCTACTATAGAAGCAGGCCATTCGTGCCGTGAGTATAGGCTACGTGATGGGATAGTGACAGCTCAATTCCCGGCCACAGATAAGGGTAAAGCATACGAGCGCGTGAGACTGACTCATATCAAGATCAACCTCTATCAGGTCATTATTATATAACGCCGTAACATAAACTTTTCTATTGTCTTGTTTCCAGTCATGTGATTCACATGCAAAGGTGTGAATGAATGTCCTGCTTTGGTTTTGTTGTAACGGTAGGGCACACAGAAGATGCCGTTGCATGAAAGCAATAGCCACTATATATAGGTATTGGTAAAAATGAAATGTAAAACGTTTGTTTTATGGGGACCGTTTTGATTTAACGGGGTAAGAGAACTTTTCACCTCGTGCAAAACATCTGCAGGTGCAGATTTGCAAACATTTACACCGTTGAATGGTCGGTAAATTTTCCCGTCAATTTCGGGCAATAGCCGCCAAAGAGAACTTCGCCTGAGATGACACCTTTTTGAACAGAAAATATACTAATGTAGAACATAGTTTATAGTAGAAGACTTGAAAAACGCCAGGACTAAATCGTCCACCACAAGAAAGCAGTATATTTAGAACTAGCGCGGCCGGTGATTTTGTGGAAGAGAAAATCGGACGTATTATCGTTCTCATGCCTAGCCTTCAATATTTTTTTTTAAAATGCAACCCATGAGTTACACACCAACGAAGCTAAAAGACCGGCACACGGGGTTCTGTCAAATGTCACAAAACATGGAATTAGGGAATGCACACATTTAATTCTTTTAGTCAAAAGGACGAGGTACCAGAGAGAGCCAATTAGAAAATTAGGTCGTTTAAATAGAGAATGCACACAAAATTCCGAAGTCCGAGAACTGGGTCAACCTCACTTCATCACCACATTCTTTGTAGCCTTTTCTAATTGACTTTAAGGTTCGCCACTAAGGCTATAAGTGTCATTCTGTCAGCATTTTGGCATGGCTTTGCCCAGGGAAAATTTTTCGCCCTATTTCCGTCCTTTTGGGAACAGGGGGCGGGGGTCTTTTGTTCCCACGGCTGGCGGTGACCGCCATCGGTCATGGCCTGGACAGCGGCCAGCTTGATTAATTATACCCTGACTTCAGTGCTAATTAGTGGCCATTAGGTTGTATTGTATGTGTTTTCAACACGTAACCTCTGCGTAGAAGCAAGTTTGTTCATATCTTGTTCGTTAGGGGACAGAGAGTGCGGTGTATCCCGTGAAAGCAGGGACGAAGAAGCTGCTGGGATTTGCAGATATTTACCAGGACGTAAGCTTTCTTTTTCACACTGAATTTATTTCATTTTAGGACACACGCTAGACCTGAGTGTATTTGTCTAAATGCGTTTAGTGCCTTCCACTTCGAGGGCCCACCCCATGTCGTGTAGGGGAACTGGTAGCGAGAAACGCTCTAACGGCTATCAGTGACTCCTCACTTTGTTGCAACGTCGCTGGTCCGTAAAATAAAGGATTTATGTAGCCAGCATTCAACGATCAGTACTCTAGGTACAACTGAAAATGCGCATCGGTTTTGTCTTCCCTACACTGTGGCGAACAAAAGGGCGAGATGAGAGCCGGGGGGTGTTACGTGTAAGAAAGTTCCTAGATGGGAAGACCCATATAGCGGAACGTACCGATTCCTTCGGCTTGAATGTGTAGACTGTCTCACGTTTACAGCATATGGGCAATTGCGCCGGAAGAAAGCGAATATACATTTATGATATCATGCATACTTTGTGCTGAATCATCGTAATGGTCTGGAGTATCTTTTCTACATTTTAACAACTTAGGTGATGCTTTCCCTTTAATTTACGTATGTTATTTCTTCGTTATTAAGGGAGAGTTCAAAAAAGATTTGGACCTTTACACTCCCGCATTTTCCCTCGTGAGCATTCATGTGCGCTGACATGCGGGTGGGTGGGTGTAGAGTGTGTTTGTGGCAAGTACTTTGTGTATGCTAGCGTTAGTTGTTCCGCGTTACTTTTAAAGCGAAGCTCTATGGCCAGTATCCGAGACTGTATGGCGTCCAATCTTATCACCAAAGCAACCGAATGTCGGGGCTCGCGTCGGAGAGGAAGTTCTCGTATAAAAAGTGAGAGTGTAAGTGTCAAATTAGTGTGAAAAGGCCAACAAAACAGCAAACGCATCTGTCCGTGAATGTGTGACGTAGTGTGCGCCTGCAAGGCGAGCACGCGCGCAGCGTTGCAAAACGAAGGTCCCGGTGTGTGCGCTAATAGAACGCGGTCACCGCCTACGTCGCACACCGTACAAACCATGATGTAAACCTCAAGATTATGCGTGTCATCACTTCAGTATGCAGTTAGAGTGAATAAGTTATCCTCAATAAGCCCCATTTCTGAGTTCAGTAGCGCCGAAATTAAAGTGTGTGCGTGTATGTATGTCTTTCTTCCTGACAACCGTCAGCGCTCAGAAAAAGTCAAACCTCCTTTCTACTTTCAACTAAATTCAGTGTCACTCCTGTGTTGTGTGCTAGGCTTCTTCGCTGGGCAGCTATTTTCACAGGGGCGTAATGGTAGGTTAATTTTTGCAGAAGTTGCCTGTATTACGGGAAGTGCTTCTACTAGAGGCTGGCTCCTCATACTATCTCCATTACACATATTAAAAAAACTAGAAATGCTTTCTGGGTTGTAATATGACAATTTATTTACGAGTGCACATAATTTGTTTTGAAATATTTTGGAATGACAACAATTTCAATGACGTTAAATTTTTAAATGCGGAGCATTTCTTAGGCTCGCCTGGCTGGTCCTCCGTCGTTGATGGCGGCGCCGTCCACACGCTCACTGTGCATGCGCAACTCTCCTCCTTACCCCCACAGCTCCGCGATACTACACTATATAAAAAAAGAAATAGTCAGCGGCGCCCGGTTTCGATCCCACGACTCTCTGGCCGCAACGGGGGGTGCGCGGTGCTCTTCCCACTACGCTACAAATCCGGGACAGGAGCAAGTGCTACGAACGCGCCTTATGTCCTTGACTCATTCAAACTACGTCAAGAAGCTACTGATACAACGAAAAAGGCACGCGAAGCTGAACGTCAACGGAAACGACGAACTGAAAACTTTAGAGGGGATGCTCAATTTCCCATGGGAAAGCTGTGGCGGGAAGCGCAACGCGCCGTGCAGCTCAACCAGCCCCGTCCGCAGCGCCTCTGATGCTGATTGTGGCAGGATGCCCCTAGGGATTGGCCAACCAAAGAATCCAGCACGAGATAGGTTCGCGTTCAACCACCGTCGTCATCTTCCCGTAGGGGGAAGAAGAACGAGAAGACGAAGCTGCGAGGAGGAGGGCCTGTACATTGCTCTCAGCCGGTGCACCAATGTCAAGAACCTTTACCTCACCAAAGCTGACGGAGACTACCGACTCTACAACAGAGACAACATAGACAAGAACATGATGGACGAGTTTCGGCGCCTCGAGAACCACCGCCTACTCACCGTAACACAACAGCACTTGCGCGCCTTTGCCACCGGTGTGGACCCGGACGCGGAATTCCCTCTGGCGCTAGTAAAAACCAGATCACTCAACATAACGGCAACACAATGGAACCACACGGAACCGCCACGATGCTTCGCATCCTCATCAGGGTTCCCCACGGGAAGATGGTGTAATTTTTTTCTGAGGGGCCCATGTATTGGCAGCAAGAGGGAATTCCCTATTGTTTGCTGTAACGCGGCACCATGACGAATAAATGAATCTCGGAAGAACGATAGAGTCACCCGAGTGCCCAGTTGCGCGCTATAATTTTTCTTAGTCGTCTACATTAAAGCGCTATGCAGTATGCGCACTGAAGTTGGCTTTTCCGCAAAGCGCATTCTGTCTCGTGGACCAGGGGAGAAAAAAATCTAGACGAGTGGCAAATTTATTGCTTCGCTGTAAGACACAAAGCTGGAAATTTGGTCTTGGGGGACGACGAGCCGGTTTTGGCTCCACTAGACGAGATGAATGCGCTGCAAAGGTTAACGGCATACATGACATAAAGATGTTCCCGCTGCCCGTTATTTATGTTACACGCGTCGCAGCTCTAAAAAAGAGATAAAATGGAAGCTTTTGTTGTTGCCGGCATGTCACTGCAGCTTTGATCATGCCTCTTTACTACCGCCCTGATTTGATATGCAAGTGTTATTTAGCTAGGCTAACCAGAGCGCGCAAACGGTTGACATGCAAACAATGCGTCCATAAAACACCTAACGCTAGGGGCGCCCCCAAGTCTATCGATGCCTAAACAAAAAAAAATCAGAAAACACAAAGGGGAGTGCGGGAATCGAGAATCTGCCCCGTAACCTCAGTTGATGTTCTGCCTCTGTGGACGGACTGAGGCAGCAGCATGTGTACCGATTCTACAGCGAGAGTCTCCAGTGAGTTCGATGCTGCCAGTTTGGCAGCGATATCGGCCGAACACTAATATTTCGCGTTTCGGGAATTTTTTTCGCGCGTTTTTTCGGGTGTTTCGCGAATATTTCGGGAACTTTCAATAAACCGAACAAATTTCTACGGTCCCTTCGAGTTCGTCTTACCGGGAGTCTACTGTAGCTGGAACTGACGCGTGGCTAAAGCTCTGTGGATGGTGAATGGTTTCGGACCTACTTTGTCTCAGAACGTCTCTAACTACCCCGACTGTCAAGAGTACCCCGTTTTGTCAGAGGCTCTCTTTAAGAAGAACCAAACAAAATGAATAAAAACCGCTTAAAGGCACTAGCGGCTTCTGAGAGATATCAAGCTTGTTGACATTCGTTGTCAGCGCCGAAGGGAAATCACCTTTGATAACTTTTGCAGATTACACCCTTGATTGATGAATTCATGAAATCGGCTTTATTACGCAGGCCTGCCATCAGATTGCGTTAAAAGATCGATTACTGACACTCAAAAATGATTCATCGCGTGCATCCATGAAAGCCGCTCTTACGCCGTGTTTTCAGGTGCTTAATGCGCGCAATCGTTTTGCCAGTGACGATTGCGGTTATACACACCTGACATGCAACAAAGATTGGTAGGGGAGGGATATGCACTGTATTGGATGGCTATTGATCAATATATAGCGCCTGGTGTCATTACAGATGCGCGGAACCTCACAAGCGTTCGCATCCACCTTAAAAACTGTCCCCATGACCACTGCTGATGCTCAGGAGGACATGGCTAAAAGAAATGACCTAATTCCAATTAAACAGCGTTAGATGCAAGCGCTTCGTGTTCTTGAGATATACACGTGTACTGGTAAAGGGAAGGCGTCGATACTGTCAAAAGGAGCAGGCGCAGTATCCGAGGCTGTCAATATTAAAAATCTATAATCACGTGTCAAATAACCAGTATTTGCTATTTGCAAACTGAGGGCCATTTTTAGCATAGTTTTCAGTCACCAACTGTTTAGAAATTGAACGTCACAGATCCACAGCATCCACGGCCTCGTGTTAAAAACAACGTAATAATGACAGAACCACATCCGCACATCAAACAAGTAGACCGCATTTGGCGATGAGGAAGTTTATAATAAAGTCGAAATAGCCTCTAGTAAAACTCTTCGCTCATTACAAGATTGACTTAGTAGGTGTTTAATGTACACGTGGCTATCTGAACTTCCATTGGTCGTTTTCTCCAACAATTTACCTAACTCGAGTGAAATACCGTTCATAGCGCCTGTGCAGGGTTCAAAACGCTGTTCCACAGGGCAACAGAAAGCTAAAACTGGGCGGGACGACGTGCGCAACATCAGAGTGAGCAGAGACCGACTTACGCTTGGTGGGGACCCCGGGGCTTCTGCGACAGCGTGAAAGCGGCCGCTTGAAGTGGCGTTATCTTTTCAAAGCCGATAGCGACCGACCCCCGATAGGGCGCTTTGTGCTTCGACCGATAGCGGATCGGGATGGAGGGGGCAAGTGCCTGAATGCACACACTTGCTGAGTGAGGCCTGCAAACCGAGGGAGAAATGATGGCTAGCTTGATAAATATTGCAAATAAAGGATAGAAAATGGAAAAGTTTCGTCTGAAGGCCGGCTGGGTACAACTACAGCCGGACGGATTTGGGCTGACTTAGCATGCGCGGATACTAGGAAAGCATTGCATTTCCGCGCCAAATTGTATTGCACATGAAGACTACTTGGTTGCGGCATGTCGAAATCGCTAATAGTTGACGGACTGGCTTGCCAGGTATCCTTTCCTATCTGCGGTGTATTCTGCCACGCCCTTTTCGCTGACACGCTGAGCACGTGGCAACTGGCAAATTTGGTGGTTCCAGCAATCACACCTCGCCAGTCTTAATAGCAAAGCTTTGTTATTATGCATTTGGAGAATTTTTAACAATATTATATGCCACCGATATTAGAAGATGGACAAGAGCTCCATTTAAAATGGGTGTTAGCAAAAAGAAGGAGAAGGACGGGAAAAAATTGTTCATAACCACCCTTTTGGTCAGTGACAGCTTCCTATTGCAATCAGGTCTGCCGTTTCACTTCCAAATCCTAGTAGCAAGGACTAGGAATTTGATCCGAATCGGTGGGATTCTGACACTCACTGACCCTGTGACACTGTGGCGCATTGATTGAAGTATCTGGACAAGGGGGTGAAGAATATGGGGTGGGTGGCGGGTGACCTCGTTGGGTGTGGGAACGTATTTGGAGTCGACAGAAGATGACTTCTTGTTTTTTGCAAGCAGGTCAACTCCTGTGGGTAGGTGCAACAGGATAGCCTGCAGTGGTCCTGGTGCGTAATATTGTTGGAAGACTGCTTTGTGATGGCCGAAGGAAGCGGATCTGCCTAAGTGAGGAGGATGCTATGGAGCTGCTTTTCTGGGCATACGAACGCAAAAGAGACCGAGGGAGTTGGCCTGTAACAGCTCCTCTGTTAAAAGAAGGAAACGCATGGAACACTGTGCTAGCTGAACACACTGATTACCAATTTCAGGCTGTCTAGGACAAACCCTGAAATTACTTAGTAGCCGTTATAAAGTCCACGTATATAACAATAAAATTCGTCACTTAAAAGTACCGGCCAGATATTCAACAGTTTCTGAAACCAACATTTTGCATAGTTCTGGAAGGATGTACATCACCGCTTGGCGGCAAAGCCGACCATCGCACGAATGTTCCTGCATCTCCTATATGTAATCTAATGTAGAGATTGAAGCATTCACACTGCTTTTGCTCTCTAAGACAGCTGTTATATTTCGCCGGGTATAGTGCATTTCTCCCTATTAGTTACTGCGAACTTCCGATGGCTGTCGACGCGTGGTACTCAACGGGAGAAGTGAAGTTTCAGGAAAGAGTGGTTGTACATTTTATTAGGACTAATCCGAAACATTGCAAGACTCTGGACGGCCCAAATGGCACAGCGGAGGGGAGTTTTATCTGAGAACATGCAGCCGCTGTTGCTAAGCCTTCCGAGGAGCATCACAAAGCCCCCGTCAAACGCACCGCCTCATGTGTGTCTGCAAGGATACACTTGCATAACTGGGGCATGTTTTCTAGCGCAAGCAAGACGGGAACTTAGAGAAGAATACGGACGGGACAAACGCTAGACATCAACTGAAAGCACAAAACATTAAGCCGCGAAAACACCCCCACCCACAAAACCACGCTTCTGCACACATTATACCATGTCGTTTTCGTTTTTTAATGTTTCGAGCTTTCAGTTGATGCCAAGAATTTGTCCCGTCCGTATTTACTTATCTATTTATTTATCATTGTACCCACAGCGTCAGTTTGGCATTACAGGGGGGGGGGGTAAGAAGTACATTTATATTATAGACAAAGAAAGCAGTTAATACTGAACACATGAAAATAACAATTACAGTCCAGAACAAATCGCTGACACAAACCAAGAGCAAGAACCGTTATTGTATGCGCAACAACTAGAACACAGAAGATAAGCAAGACATAATCGTACATGTGCCAAGCAAAAGATGGTTCTGGTGGCGCAAGAAAGAGAGCAGTGAAAGGAAATGAAAACCCACTCGCTGACCGTCTTAGAGAAAAAGACATCTTCAAAAGTTCTGTTCTACATCGATATTCTTTAATCTTAAGTGGGTGATCACGCCTTGCAGAAGTGTACTCTGGTGCCTTTATATAGCTATCACGATTGAGGCCGGTTCTATTATAATATATACTGTGCAAGAATTTTAATCTGAATATCTTTCTGAGATTATGAAGAGTATTCCAGCGAAAGTTTTCTTTTTTTTTTGGGATGCGCTGAAATAACGAGTTTAATTTTAAAGCAAAGTTTAAAGCAAAGCTGTAAACGGCACCCATACCAATTACCCATGCCACGTCACTTAAATTCACTCACATCGCTCTCCAAACAGCAAAACCAGAGAAAAGTGAAATGCACTTAACCACAACATTTATTACTTCAAATAGATATTCTTGTTAAGGTTAAATCAATGCATGAAGCATGAACGGTGTTTGGTTGAGTTGTATTCGTGTAGCCCAAGAAGGGAAACTTTTGTATAAAAATAAAGTAAGCTCCAACCTGGTGTTAGACGATCTGTCTTCCCCGTCTCTGCGCCGCGGATGGAGGCGACGAGATTTGCGGCAGAGAAAGAGGAGCAGGAAGAAATACTTCTGTTCACATTTCTGAACGGTCCAGAGTGCAGCCCTGGGGAGTGATTCCTTCTTCTGTGGGGCCCATATGCAGTCTGCGTGGCCTGTGTTCTGTCCACCCGCTGAAGCTGGGTAGGTAGAGAGGGCCTGGACAGCAGCATCTCCCATTGCTCTTGTTGGGTAGTTGACGGAAAGATAGGACGGTGCTCAGGGCTAAAGTCGCACACCCCGATTACGGGGCGGAGTGTTCCTACTTCTGAGCAAATCTTACAATCAGCGTCGTAGCGATTCGGATACATTAAGTGAAGAAGTGCAGGCTGTGGGAAGGAGCCCGGTTTGTATGAGCCGTAGGGTAATTTGTTGCTCTCTGGAAAGGTCAGGGTAAGGCGAAGGTACGGTCTGTGTCAGAAGGCGATGATGCTTGGTTATCTCCCTGAACGTGACAAGCGGGTCACTGTCCTCGTGCAGCTCCATAGCACGGGAGGTAAAATCGCAGGCTTGTTGGCGGCCGTGTTTGGTGCTCTCCATTGAAGCGTGAGCGCGTGTCCAGATGAGCTAAATGGAACCGCTTGGAGAGTTTTTCTAGCACACGGAGTGCAAGTCAGGACACCCAACCCTACTGGTTATTCCAGTAGGCTTGCTGGGAATCTATGACTACCCTCCGAACCCCTGGTGGAGCGAGAGCAAAGGTGATGGCTGCCTGTCTGCTGCCGTCATTTATTGAGTCCTAAGCGAGGTACACGCAAGGAGGTTGGTTCTGGAGGTAGCCACGATGATGGCGTATTGCTGCCCTCAATGTGTGGAGGCGTCTGTGTAGATAACTGCATGATCCCCACCGAGGGTGGTGTTTAGCGCTTGATCCCGCGCTTTTCGGTGACCCTCGTCATGTGAGGGGTTCATATTTCTAAGCGAAGGGAGCATCTTTAGTTTTAGTCACCAAGAGTCTGGGAGTACGTCAACCGGAGTGACATTGTGGGTGGCCCAGCCAATCTGGTGAAGCATGCGGCTACCCGTCGCAGTTCTAAATCGGACCTTCTGGTTAGAATGATGGCCTTCTATCAGCGCTTCCACCGTGTTGTGGAACCCCGTGTTAAGCAGCCTCAATGTGGACGCACTCATGAGAAGACCAATGGCCTGCTCGAGTGCCTTTCTAATCCTTAAATAATGCATCTCTATGTCTTCCTTGTCGAGAAGAAGACAGGGGGTTGACGTAAGTAACTCTCTAGAGGACAAAAGCTTCAATTAATCGAAAGGTACCGGATTCCTCTAGGCCTCGCTTCTTGGTGGCAACTCGCCTGATCATGTGTATGATTTGATTAATGCTGTTTTTGAGGCGCTGCAAGGAGACGTCACTCGGGGTGTTAGCCTCGAGATGTTGGCCCAGGATCTTGAAGCTGGGGCTTGGAGAGATGGCCTGGCCATCAAGGAGTATTTGAATGTATTCCTTGGTTTGGGCGTGAGGCGGATGACAAGGAGCTGTGATTGTTTACGTGAACCCTGGAGGCCACAGGCTTTAGCACATTGGCGTACTAGAAGTGAGATGCCATGCATTGACGTGAGCTTCCTTTCATTTTTGTAACTCTTAGCACGTGAGCAAGGTGCGCACAGGGCCGCTAGGCGTGCGTGAGTGGTCGCGTGACGCTTTCACGTGGCATTCAGCGAGAACGCAGGGGGTAAACCCGTAGACGTGCTTGGTGAGTACATCACTTGTTAAGACATGGCTGCGCGAAAAAGGAATGTCTATTCCTTGGTCGGACAATTGTCGCCTCTGTAATCAACCAGAGACAATTGATCATTGTTTTGTGTTGTGCCGGGACGCTGTGTTCTTCTGGGACGTTTTGCAGCGGACACTAAAAAAGGACATCGACATCACCCCGTACACTATTCGCTTCCTGCCATTTCAAGATGTTAATCGGGTGCCATATGACGTTTTCGTTCTCCTAGGATTGTTTAGCTTGTGGAAGTGCCGTATGACTGATCGGCATGCGGAACCCCCTAGGCCGACCAAGTGCATTTTTCGGGAACAGGCGGCGTTGGTGCGGAGCGTTTATGCTGCGCAGAGTGATCCACCAGAGTGGCTGCCTCTTTTGGATGCGTGCGTTTGCTTGCCTGAGTTTTGATCTTTGTTCGACTGTCTGTTAGTGCTTAAATTGTGTGTTAAGTGTCTCGTCTTTTGAAGTTTTCTAACATTTTCATGCATTAAAGAAAAAAAAAAGTGGGCTCGTAGCTAAATCGGTAAGACAACGGGCTCTCGCTTTGTTATTCTATTAGTTCCAGGTTCGATTCCTCGCGGTGCCAGTAAATTCTTTTATTTGTTCGCTGGAGTTTTCTGGTGACACCAACGGTCGCGAAAGAACCCTTGGGTGGTAGAGGTAAAAAGCTTTGCTTTAAAAAAGATGAAGTTACACCTCCGATTACGGTTTTCCAGATCGTCCACCTTGTATACCAACGATGCTTGGCTAGCCTGGAAGGAATCACAGCTCGACTTACACTAAGCAACTTTACTGTGCAGTTCATAGAACCTGTCGATAGTTTCTTCAATGTTGGTCATACGCGCATTCAGATTAGCCATAGCAGCCTTATTACCTGCTTTGTACATTTCAATATCGATTAGCTTCTGCTTGATGTCATTTTGACCATCCAAAAGTCGTTGCAGTGTCGTGTCATTGGGCCCAGGGTTTAGTTCTACATCGCCGCATAACTGCAATAGCAGGAAGTAAAATGCAGTGCGACGAAGCAGGAAAAAGTGCTTCTTCCTACCACGAGTAGGTGGCCTAGCTCCTGATCGCGAACATACACTCGCAAAAAGCACAGGGGGTGAAACCGGAAAGGCAAAAACCCACTGCGCACGTTTTGCATCCTCTGAACTAACCTGCATGAAGAGCAGCAACGACGTGAATGGCACAGCCATAGCAGCGCTGGTTTCACGCCCCCAATCCAGACTGAAGCCCGCCGCCTTTTGTACATGGAAGTGGTGATCGTTGACAGCCCATGGTAGCGTGACCAGAGCTGCGGAGCGTCCAAAACCAGCGGCACTGCAGTATTCCTCGGCGATGTTGAAGTCGGTGGTATCGTAAAAGTTGTCTGCTGCGCATGACGAGTTGGTAACTTGCTACGAAGGCCGTTGAACGCTGTCCACTTCAGTGATAACGGGGCAGCAGCTAATGCAGCACCGACCTTCATGAAGAGCAGCAACGACGTGAATGGCACAGCCATAGCAGCACCGGTTTCACGCCCACCATTCTTCTCTAAGTTCCCGTCTTCTTTGCTCTAGAAAACATGCCCCAGTTATCCCAGCACCAACTTGCCCAACTTTCCGCACCGATAAACATGCAAACTGTTCCAATTTCATAAGACTGATTGCCTGATTGTAAATCGCGAATGATAAACACTCCTGTTTTGTTTTTTGAATTCTCACTGACTGAGTAGCCGTGGCTTGAGTCTTGCACTAGCTTGGCTATCATGTAAAACCGCCGTCACACCGTGGATTGAGAGCACGGAGCAAGAATATATAGGAGAGGAAACGCCCATTGCGGCCGGCGCGATCGAGCTCGAGCGACCAGATACTGTCACAATGATAACTACGGCGACGGACGGAGCTCCGCAGCTGCGGCGGCGAACAATTTGACAGGGGAACCTGGTTGAATGTATTAAAAGCAATACTGTTGTTTGCAGCATTGGCCACAAGGCGTGAATCGCTATGCGCTCGAGCTGCTGCGGGACGCGGGGACGGAACGCGCGTTTATTTCGGACTTAACGCGCGCGCGCGCGTGCGCACGTCATCTTCCCGCAACTTCGGTTATGCTGGCACTTTTCAATGCACTGTCGCATGACCAATAAATTGGCCTGTGCACTCAACTCGCTTCGAGCACATCGCATGCGAGATAAGGCCGTGCGTTTTCATGTTTTACATTTTTGGCGTTTACAGGTTTGTGTTGTGGGCTTGCTGCTCGCGCAAGATTGCGTACGCATTAAAGGAAAATGCACCTTTTATTCGCTCGTACCGGCCGATTTAAATTTGGCAGAAAATTAATCGCGAAGGCGGGCTCTTCAGCCAAGGGAAGCGGAGAAGAGCGCGCACACTCTCGCTTCGGCCACGGAATGTTTTGGCGGTCCGGCGAAATGCCGACGCGATGCCGCGGCCCGGCTGGACTGGGCGGGCGGGAACAGAACACGCGCCGGCCGTGGCGATGACCGCGCAGTTCCTTCGCCTGCCGCCAGATGCCGGAAACTTGACATTCGCCAAGTGCTTGTGACGTTATCAGGCTGCCCCAGGAAGCTCAGTTTCCCCTCCTATTTTATGCTTACTCCGTGATTGAGAGCAAATATTTTTCTGCACGTTAGGGGTGTAATAACAAGTGAACTTGGTTGAGCGAATTTCAAAATTTCCGGTCTCTGCTTCGAGCACTTTGGCTAAGCGGAATCACCTCTTATAGGCTTTCCCCATGAGTTATGGGTGTAGGTAATAGCGAAATGCCCCGCTCGCCCTTCAGAGGCTCCGGGGCTTTTTGCGTCCATTTTTACTTGTTGCGCCAGAGAGATCTACCGTATGAAAACCGACATTTTTGCTGGCGCAAAACGTTAATAGATAAAAATAATGATGAAAAAAATCTACCAGAAAGGCACAATCCTTGCAACCAGCATGGAGGTACTTAACTGGCTCGCGCTGCGAGGTTGATCACGCCGCTAAAATAAAGTGTCACAGTAACAGGCACATTGTGCGACACTGGCTACCTTACCTTGAGTGGGAAGCTTGTAACAGAAAAGAACGGAAAGTGCAGCGATTCAAATACGTTTTCGAGCGAAGATTGTAGTAGCTGACTTGCGCCGTCGGCGGTAAAGCCAACTTTACGCACGCGCTGTAATGACGACGACGACGACGACGATGGTGAGGATGGTGATGATGATGATGATGATGAAGTCCTTGGAGTGTTTCGCACGAGCCCGGTCATGGGGATTGGTCAGGATTAAAGTGTGGACTCTGGCAACTTTTTCCCTTCCTCTTCGTGCTTAGGTCTCGATCGCTATTAGCAGTTGGGGCTGCCGCGCGTGCACAAGTGTCGCGCTATGTCACGCCCCAATGGGAGCCACGGAGCAAGAATTTAATAGGAGGGGAAACGGAGCTTTCTGGGGCAGCCTGATAACGTCACAAGCACTTGGCGAACGTCAAGGTTCGGGCATCTGGCGGAAAGCGAATGAAGTGCGCGGTCATCACCAGTGCCTTCGCGATTAATTTTCTGTCAAATTTAAATCGGTTGGTACGAGCGAATAAAACAGCATTTTCTTTTAATGCTAAGCAATCTTGCGCGAGCAGCAAGCCCAAAATACAAACCTGTAAGCGCCAAAAAATGTAAAACATGTAAACGCACGGCCTTATCTCGCATGCGATGCGCTCGAAGCGAGTTGAGTGCACCGGCCAATTTATTGGTCATGCGGCAGTGCATTCTTGCTCCGTGACCTGTAGCGCGTTACTGAAAATCGCACGCGGCTGCCGAAACGAGAAAATTACGCCCACCTCCCCTCGCGGGAACCCTGGTGTGATGCAACGCATCTCATGGGGGCTTCCATTGGCGTTTTCCATCGTATTGATTACACTTATAGCAGAGATTCTCACGCGAAGGGGAGGTGGGCGTAATTTTCCATTTTCACCATGCAATGCACATGTAGTACACGTATGCTCAGGTACGGTCTTTATTGCACACGAGAATTAGTGCCTTTTGGTCCGTAAAGTGCACAGTTAGGGGCTCGACGATTGCATCAAGCAATCGTCGAGTACTGCGAGAGAGTGCAAGCGTAACGCGGCCGACCGTCGACTGAGACCGTCGGAGCGCGGCGCGCCGCTTTATATTCACAGCGCCCGAAGGAGAGGAGAGCGCGGAGAGAGAGAGTACTGTACATGCGCAGCGCGCGCAGCGCCGAGCGCAGCGCCGCCCACCGGCGCCTAGCAACGGAGTGAGAGCGCGCTGCGCCAACCCGCAGCTGTTTGGGAGAGAGTGTTCGCTATCGGAGAGAGGAGAGGAGGAGAGGCGCAGGTGTGCGGACAACGCCGGACAGACGCAGGAAGGACAGAGGGGCGAGCGTGAGATGCGTTGCATCTAAAACTTCCATGCATACAAGGACGCAAACAAGGACGCGCATGTGCGCTGCGCCGTTGTCGGCGGCAGGAACCGTGATTCCAGAGTGCACATCAGCGGCACTTTTCGCCACGCACTTACGTGGTCCGGATAATTGTGTCCGCGCCTATACTCACCGTTTGTTCCGGTAAAATGACTTACCAATTGATGATTTGCTTGTCCACGCTTCCAGGATAAGCTTTCCCAAAAGTCAAGCGACGTTTCTGTCGTTGAGAAACGTTGCCACGTTGCTGCGACCGAGGTATTAAGTTCTGGCGTTACTGCCATCCGTCGGAAGCGGAGCTGGTGACCATCGTGCATTCAGGGAGAGGATGGAATTGTGAATGCGTTTAACGAGTTGCAGCACGGCTATGTTTGTAGACCGGCCGTTCTCTAGCTTTTTCAGTCGAGGTTGGTGTAATTTAATGTAATGGAAAGAGACTTTATTGATCGCCCGCAACAGACGTTATGTCTCCACACGCCCGGATGTATAGCCATTCGTTGATCCTGGTGGCATTCTACTAAGCAACATTTTCGCTACTCACTGCGGGAGTGGACACCCTTGTCCCCGAAGGGAGGGCGTTGGCCCGCAGCTTTCTCTCCTGTGTTGCCGTTCGAGAGCCGTTAGGACCTGCTGGACGGCTGAGAGTTTAATGTCCTTTTAGTAACTGCGTATGGCGTCTTGTAACCACGGAGGAAGCTCGGTCCTGGTTGAAGCTTCGTCTGCAGGGTCGCACTTCACAATCCCATAATAAATGGGTGGCTGTTCCCTGGTGTAAACACTTAAACAAAATGCTGTGCAGTCGCGGGAATGCGCAATCATATCTCTGCAGCATCGCGGTCGGGAGGGGCGACACCAATCGCGCGAACTAGGAACATACCAACAGGACGGTTGAAATTCGGGTGAGTTTATGATGCATGGAAACACACGACGGTGCGCCGTCTTGTGACTCCTGTTTCTGCGTAGTCGCCTCGTGTGCGCTTTTTTCTAAACACCTTACAAACAACACTTAAACAGCACCCTCGTTAGATCGAAAGCAACAGGCAGAGGGGAAACGCAGGAAACAGCGGCATCCTAAGCTGTGAGTTTCATGCACAAAAGGTCGACGCTCTTTGCCGACGCACGAGTCCGCTGCTAAACTGCAAATCTTGTGAAATGCGTCCCTCTTTTATTTATGTGACACTTTTGTCGTAGCTTCCGTTACTTCGAGGAAATAATTAGTCATTTATTGGACCCTCAAAAATTATGACTGTCGGCCAACGCTGCTGAGCTGTATGGGTGGCGCTCAACCGAAAAAAGACTGCGTTTCCGTTGAGGAACCATATTTTTATTTTTTATTTATCCACACTACAGGCCCTTTCAAGGGCTCATTTGGGAGCGGCACAGCGCATTTTTAAATGGCCACACTTTCTAAAACACAGCTTTACAAAAGGGGGTTTAATAATAGCAAGTACATTTGTAATTCATACATGTTCACACACTTTCATTCATTGTTTTATTTATTTCAGAAAACCTTCCGCGCCGTAAGGTATCTTTTCAGGAAGGGGGGAGTGTGCAAACATAATTAAAAGTGCATAAAAATTTGTTTGGCAAGCAAAAACGGAAACCATGTCACATCACGAATAAACGTACCAAATGCAGCATTTTTATGATCAGAATTATAAAATACAATAAAACCCCATTATAACAAAACGGGGTATAACAAACTAATGGATATAACAGAAAAAATCGTAATTCCCCTTGAAACTCATATAGACGCCACTTTATATAAGACCTAGTTTTAACGAAGCTGAAATTTCCTCAAAATGGGTATAACGAACTTTTTCTTTTTCCCAACGAGCTTCTGGTCAGTTGCCTTATAGCGCGCGACGGGTACGTCGCATCTACGATGCGGTACTTAAACACTCACGCTGGCTGGCGGCCGCCAACTACAGCCCGCTAAATGACTGCAAGCGCCTGGGAACAAGCTCGAGGGTGCGCGTCTCCTGCACTAAGACGCCTGGGTTCTCGTTATGGTGGTTGATCTATCTCCAGCCACTCTACCGGGATGCGGCAGACCGGCTGCGCCGCTTTTTTTGCGCTCACGATGATGGCAAGGACGGACTCGAAATCGTGGCTGCAGCTGAAAAAGTCATCATTCGCCTGAAGAAGACACGGCAAAAATCTATGAAGGACTTGGCCTCTGGGAAGTGGGCCGCCAGTTTGTGTGCTGCCGAATGATCATGCATGAGCCGTTTGCGTGAATAAAGTAACGATCTTTTGCCGTTTTTTGCTTGTTTTTCTTTTTTTCGCGGCCTGCTGTGAGTTCCGGTAGTGAGTAAATTTTCTCTTGAATGTATATCGTCCGTAGAAATGCACATTGGCAACGAAGTAACGGTTATAACGAAGTAATTACGACTCCCACTAAAACATCTTTATAACTAGGTTTACTGTACTTCGACTTATCCGACAAACTTCCACAGAACACGCTTCAACAAATTCACTATGCAATTTACTCCACGTTTGTATGGTTAGGGGAAGATAGGAAAATTGGAACGTGTTTCCGCGAGTAACTTTGATTGATTGTAGGTTTTAACGTACCGACGCAACGCTGCAGGCGATGAGGCGCGCCGTAGTGGAGGGCTCCGGATTAATTTTGACCACCTGTGGATCTATAACGTGCGCCGAAATCTCGTACAGTCGGGCGTTTTGGTTGTCGCCTCAATCAGAAAATCGGCCGCCGCGGTCGAGAACCGAACTCGCGTTGTCGTGCTCAGCAGCACCACGCCTTAGCCACTGTTCCACAGCGGTGAGGAACAAAATGCCAGTATTAATGCCATGGCTGCTCCTTCGTGATCATGAACATGTGGTCGGAGATTGGTTTGAGCTATGTTTAACCTGCCGTGATAAAAAAGATAGCGTAACTTCGTGGATGACACATGTCGGTGGCATTTTAATGTATTTAGGTTAGCTTGGTTGCGGAGGGAATTTACAGCATCACGCTGTGAATACTTCGAGCAAATAAAGCGGAGGGACATATTTTGTGTGTTCTTAGCTATCAATGATATATAGCGTAATCAAAATTGGTACGCAGTAGCCTTAAATAAACTGCTAGTTTTGTTTGGGAAGGCGCCGCTGTTAATTTTCGTCACAAAAATACCAAATGTCGTAATGCCTTAGCGCTTATATTGTTTACACATGTACATGACATTTTATATTACTACAAAGCAGTATATGTCTAACCCCGCCTGTTTTCACTCCGGAGTCATCGATTTACTCTGCGCCACTCCGGTGCTCCTCCTCTCCACCGCTGACACCTCTTTCTCAACAATCTTCCCCCTCGCCTCCACCGATGCTCCTTTGCCAAGCTGCCCAGTCGGCAGCTATCGGCAGTATGCGATTATGAGATTATTGCGAAAAAATAAACAGAATCACGGATGGGCGTAAAAAAATGCACTGAAAATTACTACTCTCCCTAATATGAAATCTGTGCGCAGCACAAGCTGCAGTTTTGTAGGTCACGGCGCATTTCTGCTGCGTTTCAGGAAGTGTTCGCGTTATCAGCGAACGTACGGCGGCGTGCGCTACTTTGCTGCAACCTCGCAGTGCGCCGCCGCCGGGGGCCAGCATGTTGCAAATCGTGTTTCAACCTCCCGCGCAAATGCCACTTGGTTCGGATTAGCCCCGCACAAGGGAGCAGCGGGCATGTTGTTGCATATCGTGTTTGAACCTCCCGCGCAACCGTCACGTGGTTTGGATAAGAGGAGAATGGAACAGTGTCTGGGGAAAATATCATGGGTAAAGCGCCCCTTCGTGGTGGCGACATATGAAACATCTGTGAGGGAACAGCAGTGAGAGAGATGACGTCGTAGCCGCGCATGTCGTACTCCACTTCACCCTGTAGACGCTCCTCCCCGTTTTCTTTCTTTTTTCGCGGCTGCGTTCGCTGACTCGGTTACGCGGGCATAAACAGACGCCACTGCCGTGAAGCCCAGGTAACGGCTGCCGAAGGGCTGCCCCCTATAACGACCGAAACCCGCGGTCGCGGTTTCCACTCCAAATTCACTTCGCCAAGTAGCTGCGAATCACTCCCGGCAGGAGAGAAAATTCCCCTGTTGGAAGGCCGCCTTGAGCCGATATTCCCTTTTCAGCTTGGAAGGCCTTCCGAATGAGATTTTCGTGGTGTCTTTCACGCCTAAGTGTGCGCCTTTAGCAAATGCCGGTTTATGCGTGCACGGTTTTCGGGTAGAATAAGGGGGGCGTGCACGCACACGTAGGCTTCTTGACACTACCGATGAAATGCCGGTTGTGCTGGTAGTTAGATGTCGAATTTACATGGCTCAATGCGGTAAGTCGGCTGTCCTCCTCAATCGAGTGGTTCGGGTGTGGGTTGATGTGTTACAGACATCTTACACACACAGCAAGATGCATACGAGGGGGAAGAGAAACGGACATCCACATGTTTGTACGCGAGAATAGAGGTCAAGGGCTTCCAGGTTTTAAATCGTCATAAGACGGAGTCATGGCGTTCGTTTGGGGGAAGAAGAGCAAGAATCGAAGCGTTGGTCCGAAAACAAGCGCGATTGGGTGCAAAAACAACGGAAAGCTGCTGGCACTGCCATTAACGCTCAAGGTCAGCTCGTGGAGAAGCGGCGAACTCCTCCCGAATGAACAGCAAATTGCCCGACAATATCTTATCAATTTTTCAGAGGGCTTTCAGGAGATATTTTCGACGGTGTCTGTCACATCTAAGCACGCGCAAATGACCGGTTGCCGGTTTATGCGTGCGCAGATTTGTAGAGGAAAATAGTGGCAGGGAGGAGGAGGGCGTGCACGCGCAGCTAAAGGTTTCATGCCCATACTGATGGATGGCATGTCCGTTGGTCTGTTGCAAGGTTGAAACGCTGACAGTAAACGGCCCTATGGCATCCGTCCGGAGTCCTTAGCGGTAGAGCTGTTGGCATTGTGTGTTAGGCTATGTTCAGATTACCGACGAAAAACCCGTATCGTGATCTCTGGGTGTGCAAAATGCCATGCCACGCAGTTCCGCTGGCTGAGCCGTAAATTGACGTCATTCTTTAAAGTTATTTCGACAGTTGCGCAACATTCTGAACCCGGCCTGACACGAACAGAAAGATGCTTACGACGCGGGAGGGCCACAGGCAGATGCATGTTTATCTGCAAGAACAAAGCTTGGATCCGCCAGAAGTTTATTCAGCTAATTGGCTAGAAAATATGCTTCAGCGCAAATTACGACAAGCGTGTTTTGTTTGGGAAACTCCGTGGACTGCGTCCAGCTTTGCAGGTCATCCTTCTTCACACAGTTGAAGGGCACTAATTTTATTTCTCTAATTTTCTTCTTTTTTTAGGAATATCAAAACTAGAATTCTGTAAATAAAACATTCGAGCAGTCACTTCTGTGCACATGTTGCCTGCACCCTCTCGTGTGCTTGTGGCAGCTTTCACAATACATTCCCTGCTTACAGTAACCGAATTTGTAATCCATGAGTCCAATTTCTGTGTAATTTGGAACAGCTTGTGGGCGCAGTTTGTTGCATGTCATGGCTCTTTTGTTTGTTTAACTGTAGGGTAGACGAGTCTATGTTATGGCATAAATGTTGCTTGCACATGTTTTCGATGCGCTGGCCACCTGCTAACGTGGGGGCCTGTGGCTCTCTCAAGCTGTTTTCCCTCAGCTTTTCCCGCAGACCGCCGGAATCGTGCCCCTCAGATGCTATATAAACGATTCTATTCGGTTGACGATAATGCGACTGATTGGCCGTGGATTGTCCTAGGGCTTTGGAAGTCCACCCAATGCGAACTAGAATCTGCTTCAAGTTTGTCATCCCAAAGTATCTGAACTTCGGGGACTACAGAAGTATTTATCATACTTTCCCGACGTGCACAGGAAACCCCAAACTTTCCCCCGTGCCTAATATCTGCTCCCCATCATGGGAAAGGAGGCTGGCCGACTTTACTGCGGTAGTGCAAAGGGCACTGAATGAACGTGCAGAGGTAGGCCTGTCGACAATTCCGGGATATCGGACTAGGGGTGTCTCGTTGAAATAAAGTCTCTGCCTTCTTCCTTACCGGTCATGGTATAATGCAAGGGGTGGTGGCAGCGCCAAATGTCGCTGCGTGATATGCTCTTGTGCTACCTAATTTCCACCTTGCCAGGAAACTACGTCCACGATGAACGCCTTGTTTGGTGAGGCCAACAACATTTGCGGTGACCGCACTCAAATGGCACACACCGGCATGTTATCCGTCCAGTAGCAAGCACGCGCGCATGTGGCCTGTTGGGCACGCACCTATACCATCGTTTTCCAGCTGAGACCACGGACGAGAGCGTGCATGCGCGACCTGTTAGCCAATTACCATGGAAAGTATAGCGCACGAAGTTCGAGGGTTCACCGCCTAGGTAAGTTTCCCGTTAAATGACAGGTGTACGCATGGTGATTAAAAGTTCGGTTGCAAAAATAACAGTTCAGACTTCCAAACAAGCATGTTTTGTATTAGAGATTTTATTTTTTCTTTATTTGTGGTGTCTGTGTAGTTTATCGGGCACTCATGCTGGTAGTTCCTACATCTTTGGTATTCAACAAAATTAAACGATGTAAACATGCTTCCTTCTGGAACGTGTTACGGTTATCAGGATCATCCGTACTAGTATTTACAACCAGACAATGCGAATAGTTTTAACGTATAGATGGCACAGAAAACAGCTTATTTGTGCCCGGACTGCCGTACTCTTGCCCTCTCGCGCGGCTGCTGAGCGCTCGCGACAAATGTACGGCCCGTTGCTGGAGCTCGATTTCACCGGAGAGAGAAATTTAAAATTATAAGTGTAAAACGTCTAAAATGCTCCTACAAGTACGCGCAAAAAAAAAAAAACATCCGTTTTAAAAAAAGTTTGTTGGGCGAATTGTGTGGGCCAAATAAACCGGTACCATTCGAACTTAGAGAACACGTACGACAGGACGCAGACGAAGCGCATCGAACTCGTCGAAAATCTGTTTCGACCCATTAAGTTATCAAATCAATGTGTAGAGACACTTTGTGCGACCTGGCCATGACACCGCAGCCAAACACGGCATTAAATCCTTGCACAGCATGGCCCCCTTACTGAAATTCTGGTATACCGGTGAAAGTACTTTCGATTTCACTGTGCGTACTCGTACATTTAGTTGAAGGATGGGTCACCGTAAGTTAGGCTTACGGGTTCACACGCGTTCGAAAACGTTTACTCACTCACTACATTTGCAGATTCATTTTGTTTAGGCAATGCGAACGATGACTTACGACAAGTCTAAATTGATCTATTAATTAGAATTTTCGCCCTCAGCGCAAGCAAAGCCCGCAGGAGTGGGGTGTATTTATTTATTTTTATAAACGTCTGTCGGTTCCGTAGCTCTTCCCTGCAGTGTTGGCAGCGTGTTGTTACGTATGCGATATGCGTCCATGTTTTTTTGTTTCACTGCTGCAGCCACCAAAGTGCCCGTGTAGTGATGTGGTGATTTGGAGGAACCGAAAAATAGCACAGATATCCCGGATTTCTTACTATAAAAGGCATAAAAGTTTATACCTTGTGCGGTGTTTCCAAACGCAGGCGTTTCAGCACAAGCGATAAGCACACTCGCACGGAATCTAACCGACGCAATGAACGCAGCGCGCCTTGCAGCCCCTCTTCCTCTTATCACGATTCTAATCGCTGTCTTTAAATGTTCTGTATCAAAATTCCACGCGAACATCGCAGCGCGCACAAAAGTCGACACCTAATAATTGCGCATATAGTCGCGATTTGTTTTGCGTGTGTACCGAACAGTCACTCAAAAAAGGATTACTGTCACGTTGAAAACGTATTCTACTCTTTGCCACGTGGCAACAACAACGTGCCACACGCAAAAGTGGCGACATAGGAATCGACAAAGCGTATGGCAGTACGCTTGTTCCCCTGGAACAGTAATATTGGCCCCATTATATAAAAAAAGTATTCACAATTGCACGTGGAGTATCCTATTTAAATACGCGACTTATGCTGTGGAAACCGGCCATTCCATAACCGAAACCGGCCATTCCAAAAGCGCCATCCGGGGGGCGTATTGAAATTGAGGAGCGAATTCCCAGCTCGATTAGCCCATTAAACTGGTCACGAGAGCGCATCTTTTGAGGAACGTTTCGTAGCTAGCACGAGGATCGATCGTGATGCACGTGGCCTCACGCATGCTTTCAGTTGCGTGTCAGGGCTGCCGATCCATCGGCGAAATTGAAGTCGGGTATTGGCATGGTTGGCTGGCCACTGTTGCATCACGTTCATGCAAATTCAGTGAGTTATCTTTTTATTCTTAAAACCTGTTTGCGAGTCCTATCCGGTATTCAATATGCTGCACCAGGTGGAAACTGTATCCGACGCTTCACTGGATAATACGGTAAGAATTTCTTTTCAGTCCATCATATGAATTAAGCTTAAGCCCCTAGAACGGCTTCATGATAAATAGATATTGATAGGACGAAAGATCTTGATAGGATTACTCTTTCCCGAAATAAGTTCTTGGCTGTTAATTTATTTCCTATGATGGTATAGCAATTACCCCGTATCGACACTTTAATCATTTTCAGTTCTGAGCGGAATAAGATACCATCTACGTTCGTTAGCGGATACCAAAGACTCACTAATTCATCCCACTGGTGAACGGTGCACGTCTGCTTGTGAAACTCGTTCCTGGCTCTCTTATCATTTTCAGTGTTTTTTTCCCTCTATTAAACTAACTAGCTACTCATCTACGGGGCAGAAACTTGGAGGCTCGCCAAAAGGGTTCAACGTAAATTGAGGACGACTCAGCGAGCAATGGAACGGAAGATGATAGGTGTAGATTAAGGGACAAGAAGACAGCCGAGTGGGTCAGGGAGCCAACGCGTGTTAAGGACGTATTAGTAGAGATTAAGAAGAAGAAATGGACGTGGGCAGGGCATGTAATGCGAAGGCAAGATAAACGTTGGTCATTGAGGGTAACAGAATAGATCCCTAGAGAAGGCAAGCGTGGCAGGGTGCGGCAGAAAGTTAGATGGGCAGATGAGATCAAGAAGTTTGCAGGGATAAACTGGTCGCAGTTAGCACAGGACCGGGATAACTGGAGATTAATCGGAGAGGCCTCTGCCCTGCAGTGACCGTAGAAGGGCTGGTGATGATGATGATTATGATGATGATGGAACTAACATGTACAAAAACGTTGCACCGTCCTTGCTATGTCACATGGTGCAGGTGCGGATGAACATGTTTTTCCGCACAATACACCGCCAGCTAGCCGCAAGCCAAACCAGTATGCATCCACCCAATGACAGCAAGGCCGCTTGCTTCTTGTTGTGTCCGGACTGCGAAACGCAAAGAACGAGGCGATAAGTGGACGATATCGTAACCAACCTGTCGGCGTGTAATGGGGTAGCATCCCGCGGAACCGTCTTGACATGGATTAATGCCCGCTTTAATCCATAATAACTATTATACAAGTGTTTCGTAAACGCATATTTGAATAGCACTTTGTAGATCGTTCAGATTTAGGGGAAATCCCCAAGGTGGAGTAAGTTTCTGTAAAGGAAAGTTTGACATCCACCTAAATGCAGCCATACGGCTACAAAGGAAAGCTATACAGCTTTCTCGGAAACTTCGCAGTTGAAGAAAAATTCGTCCTGGTCCAGGATACAGGATGGACCAGGACGAATTTTTCTTCAACTGCGAAGTTTCTGAGAAAGCTGTATAGCTTTCCTTTGTAGCCGTATGGCTGCATTTAGGTGAATGTCAAACGTTCCTTTACAGGACTTTGTAGATGTATTTTTAAAATTTGTATTTTCAGATTCCATGCTTTCATGCTCCAAAGCTATACCTGGGCCATGAGGCGCGGTAGTTAAAAGACTGCGAGTTTTTTTTTTTCCACTTGGGGTTTTAACGTTAGCCGCAATCTTGACACACGGGCGTTTTCGCTTTACACTTGCATCTGAAAAGCCGCCGCCGCCACGGCCTGGAGTTGAATCCACGTCCTAGGGCTCAGAAGCACAAAAACGTAGCCCCTGAGCCACCGCGGCCGGTACGGGGTACTTTTATCTACGTTGTAATGGTTGGCGGCTAATCAGTGTGAAGCGACAATCATGAACTAATAGCAATGCGTAAAAGTTACCTCCCTGGTTGGTCACGCGGTATCACACTTCATTATCATAACCACTATCAGCCTGTCGGAGCCCACGCCAAGAGGAAGGTCTTTCACATAGCCAACCAAGCACATTTATGTTTCATCCTAGGGGTCGATTCTTTGTCCCAAATTATTTTGTTAGCACTCTACCATGTTTTCCGTCCACTCACGCCTTTCACACTCTCCCCGGCTTGCTATTCTCGGGTAGTGCACATGTTTGTAAATCCCACATTTAGTTTCCAGCCAGGCGAATACTAAGTTAGTTTCTGAAGCCTAAAAGCTGCAGCAAAGCTTTCTTCGTGACGATTCAAGAGATCGCTTTGTGGGATCTTCGTGACGATTCAAGAGATCGCCTTGTCAGATCACGAGGGTGCTGCTTTGGGCCTGTTGGTATGACATGACGGAATATTGAAGCGCTAGGACACAGGGACAAGCGAGTGGGACAACACAGGGCGCTCCTTGTGTTGTCCCACTCGCTTGTCCCTGTGTTCTAGCGCTTCAAGATTCCGTCTTGTCGGATCAAAATAGTTGACTTTTCATGAGAAAGAAAGCCACTAATTTGGCAGATTGGGCATGTTTAATACATCAGTGATGACTAAAATATAAATACAAACATTTGATAAATTTCTTTTTCGAAAAAGAAGTAAATGCCTAAATTTGTTAGCGCTCCATCCACAGACATTTCTGTGAAAAATTGTCATTGCTTCGAGGTCTTCTATATACTGAGGTTGTTGCTCAACTTGATCACACCCAATTGCGGTGAGATACATTCGTGCAATACGTGAAAACACGTTAAATTCACAGAAAAAAAAAATTCGGCTGGCCTTTCCTTCAATGCTTCATCGCGGGCCTGATGTTCGACAATGATTTCCTTTGGGCAAGCGAGTGGCTTCTAGCAGCATTCTTAGCAGCTCCCTGCCTCACTGATAATCTCTATTCTGCATCAATTATCATCGTAGGCGTAAGCCAAGCGTGAGGCCAAGCGTAAGCCAAGCGTCAGGCAAGTGTAAGCCATGTGTGCCTGTAGAGGACAGCGAAATCTATTTCATTTTTGTATTCCAAGTACCGACAGCGTCCGATGGGCATTTTGGTAGGGGGGGTTAATTGGTAACCACAAAAACAAGTAATAATATAAAAACAAGCTAGAGAATAGGAATATAGGTTTGTCTTTTACAGTTCAGAGCATAACTACAAGGTATAATCAACAGCAACAAAATCAAACGGGAGTGCTCAGGAAACACTTTCAATAGCAGTCAAAACATTCTGTGAGCGCAGAATTTAATTTGGAAGCATGTGAGAATCGTAAATTGTATTGGGAAAGAAGGGATACTTAAATACACTGATGCTGCACTGGTACGGTCTAATTTTTTCGAAATTGTCTCTTTGTACCTACACGTAATTCGGAGTTTCTAGGTAAGTTTTTTTTGTCGATTCAAGTTATTCCTATCCTTCGGTTATGCAGAAGCTTGAGTCTACACATTTTTCTTTGCGAGCATAATGTTTGCCACCTTAAGTTAGCCCGGATAACAGAGCTTCTTATAGGAAAGTTGAAGTTACCCGTAACAAATCTAGCTGCACGCGTCTGTACCTTTACAGTAGTACTTTCAACACTTCTGTGTACGGGTCCCACACTGCGCACGTGTATTCCAAAATAGGCCTAATGTTGTTGAAATAAAGTGCTTATTGCACCAACGAAATGAATCGGGATGACCGAGCGATAACGACAGGATGGCTTAGTGAAGTCAGGATGGCTGAGCGCAGGTTACCGCGTACTGAAGACGATTAGACCTTTGAAGAAAGAAGGAACATAGTCATGGGCCCGTATTCACGACCTCTCACTAACACCCGACTAGCGGCCGACAAGTATGGCACGTGATCATCCTTAGTATCCGAAACTAGCGTTGCTCGTATTCAGAGGTCGTTATTAGGGTCTAGTAGCGCTGACAAACTAACTCGCGACTAGGAAAATTTTAGCCGGGCTCGGGCTTGTTTTGGTAGGGACTAAATATGACTCTCGTCTGTGAATACTACAGGGCTAGGTAGCTCGGCCAATTTGTAAGCGAATATCTGCACCGCAACACGCACGACATGCTCCGTGAATGTCTCAATAAACCTCAACTCTGAAGCGGGGATACGTATGAGCGCTTTGGCGGGCTAAGAAACCGCGTCGAGAGTACGTTTCGGGGCCGAGGCAGTGCGGCGAGCGATAGAGCACTATCGACAGCACCAGCACCGTCCGCATCAGTACTTATGTATTGACCTGCACACGACAATCCAACCTACTATATCAGGTATCGTGCGGAAATCCCCGTTGCATTGGGAGAAGGTACCAGCATCAACGCAGCTTTCAACCAACCGGTGCATTCAAAGGAATGTGTCGTCTGCGCCACTACAGCATGCCAGAAGGGCCTCACCACCCACCCGCCAATAAAAATTCAGACACTCAACGCAGTGCTTTCTTTATTGTAACCGGGAGAAAACTCCTAACGGTTCAGATAAGAGTTCTGACAATCTCAGTGCAAAAAAATACACTCTACACTATCTGATGGCACGAAACTCTTTATTGCTTTTCTTGGATCATAGGACTGCAGACGATAACAACCCAACACTGTTACGGCACACATGATGATAATTTAGACGCATAAAACACACATATATAATAACTCTACGTGAAGCGCGAACAATTTTTCTTCGCCCTTGTTGCACATTTGTTCTAAACGGGAATGCCCCTAAAATTTTCGTGCACACTGCTCGACGTTACATATACAAAATGTTATAATAAAGGAAAAAGTTCAGCAAAATCTACCGTATAAATTAGTCGTTACACCACCAACACACAAGCAAACATTACAGACGACCACTGGTGGCTTGGTACTCTTAAAATATAAGTATATATTTACGGCCACAGATAGCTAAGAAACAATAACAACGCTTGAAAAGAACAAAAGCTTCCACGCTACCTTTCACCAGCCAGAATGTTCGCGTAAACATCCAAGTATTCCAATCATGGATGAGTCAAGCATTAGCTGTAACGAGCATGCTATTTTCACAGCAACCTGCTCTACCCACAAATTACTGCATCCGAACACTTGCCACACTCCGAAAAAAGTTAGGAATGGCAATAGCTCAAGTAGGCCATCACTCCACTTAGGCGAAGAACCCGGATGTTAGCGTGCGCACTCGTTTTGAAAGGAAATTGATATGAATGCGTGATATCGGTTGCCTTTTCTCACGTACTTGGTTTGTTGTCGCTGCAGTAATTGATAAGCATATTAAGTGCAAAAAATTAGGGAAACGGCTCGTGCCATGTTCAAAATATAATCTCCAGAAAAGTACTACTTGCGCCCCGCGGATTTACATCCGGCTGAGGTGATGAGGCCGAGTCCCAACTTTCATTGCCGTTCTTAAGATGTACCCGGTTATGGTGGGAATATTTTCTTCCGCAATGAAATTGTGGGCTGATGCTAGTTTCAGTTAGACAAACGCGCTAGGGGATACATGTTTGGGACAACGATCGTTGTCTCTAATTACTGGTTGTAACTGACAGCTAAAAGCATACGCTGAAGAAACATGGTAACTCGTAACACCACAACAAAAGCGGCAACACGGCCACTAAACGGACGGCATCTAAAAACGTTCTTCCCTTGGCAACAGCGAGTCATGGCTCTAACGGTCGTCTTATACATCTCCGTCAGCTACACTTGCAGGCCTAACAGCGCGTCCCCTCAACTCTAATATGGACTCTCCTTTGGATCACAAAAACAAGCGAAAATGGCTGCGGCTTAGCTCAGGGAACCTTGGATAAAGCTTGACCTATCCCGACTGAGTCTTGGTTTCTCGCTTTGTTAACTTTTGATTTATACTCGGGCACAACTTTCTGTGGCAATAGAGAGAAAGCTGGGGGGGGGGGGGGCGAAGTAGCCGGCCGAACCACGACATTTCGCTGCGCAGTTGGAAGTAGTTCTACGAACATTATTCAATGGGCATAACCTATGCAATTCAAAAACATACATTTCTTTTTTATCCTTCCATTGACAATGCCAATGAATCGCCAGAATATAATCGCCAGTAAGCATTACTTTTTTTAAATTTTCGGTTTGCCTGGTTGCGGGAAGGTTGTCTTCGGAAAAAAATGACTTCTCCGTCGACAGCAGCTACTTTTTCGACAGATAGCCGGCCACTGAAGTCGCAACAAAGGATTTTCAAAAAGCTTCAAAACAAAAAGCTGTCAAAGTAGACCAAGCAAGTTGTCTGCAATGTGTACGCCCAAGTGAGACTGACGCAACCAGGACTCTCCGTCGTTTCCGCATTTCGTTCGGTTAGCCAGCTTACCGTCGTAAGCGAGCGTACGGTCACACGGCTCAAGAGTGAGGTTTTGCGCGGCACCCTCAAGACCCCAAAGCGCAAAAGGCTTCGTTTGTCGACTGAGAAACCGCCTGCAGTTACAGGAAAGACAACAGTACAGCGGTACGACAGCATCATCCTTGCTACTTTCCGATGGAAAGTGCATCAGTACTTCATTCGCAACGAGGCGCCAACTGCAGAAAAGATCCTCAGCGATGTGACCAGTGACCCCGACATGGGGCTGCCGAAGCTGAGTGTCAGAACGATGCGCCGGCTTCTGAACGACATTGGATTTGCTTTTCGGAAGCGAAAACGTAACTCAACGTTTCTGAAAAGGGAGGACATGATCGTGCGGTGGCGGAAATATCTGCGGATCATTCGAGAAATGCGAAAGCAGAAACGGTACGTGGTTACTGTTTCGATTTGGCGGGAAGATAAATAAATGCACCATTCCAGTGATTAAAATAAAAAAAATCGTATGTAACATCATTTGACAGTTAAAATATAACAAGAAAAAATAACGATGGCGGTTCTCGTACAGACAAATATTTTATTGCTGAGAGTTACTTATGAACACCGCTCCGCATGCAAACGGGCGTTCACTTTATTTTTTTCCTGGCGTTTTTCGGGATCGCTGCCTCTTGTTGGTATTTTGCATGCTATTGTGGTTCAGCGAGGGAAGGGACAAGTATGCGTCAACATGTTCTAATAATGTATAGATAGTACTCATGGCTTGATTTTGTTAGCCATGTGGGTGGTGTACGTTCTGCGAACTTTTTTTTATTTTGGTATTTTTGCGGTGCCACCGAAAACTAAACATACCTGCCTGCGTAGTAGAATGATGTTAAGTGCAAGCAATAAACACTTTCTCGGCCTTAACTAACCCCTGTCCCCATAGAAACACTGACACATATTCCTTTTATTTTCGCATGAGTATATACTACCTCGACGAAACTTGGGTCCATGCTGGGCACACGAAGGGCACGTGGTGGGAGGACACCAGTGTGTCATCCCGTGGAGACGCTTTTCGCAAGGGTCTAACTACTGAACTTCGTGCACCAAGTGGCAAAGGTGTTAGGCTCATCGCCCTTCATGCTGGAAGTGAGAATAGCTTTGTGGACAGGGCATGTCTCATTTTGTGTGCGTCAAAGAGCTGTTCCACTGCCTACCACAGTGAAATGGATGGCCCACGCTTTGAGAAGTGGTTCGCAGAACAACTTCTACCCAACATTGAGCCACACAGTGTTATTGTCATTGACAATGGTTTCCACCACAGTGTTCAAATTGAAAAGCTGCCTTCGACGTCGTGGCGTAAGGCCGACATTCAGTCTTGGTTGACTGGAAAATCGATTCCGTGGTGTGATGACAAGTTGAAGCCCGAGCTCCTTCCGCTGGTTAATGAGAACAAAATCAAGTTTTTTAGATACCGGATTAAAGCCCTGGCCAGGGTTGCTGGTCATGACATTGTTCGGCTTCCTCCTTACCACTGTGAATTCAGCCCTATTGAAATTCTGTGGAGCCAGATTAAGGGGTATATTGCTCCCAACAACACTTCATTCACTCTCGCTGAAGTTGAACGACCACTCAACGAAGTCATCGCCCTGGTGACTGTCTAAAACTGGGTCCGGGACTGCGCTCATGTTGAGCGTCTTGAGAAAGAGGCGTCGGAGCGGGATGGTGCAATCGACACCAGAATCGACAACGTCGTGATTCCGCTAGGTTTCGACTCCAGCAGCTACAGTTACGGCCCTGACAGCAAAATGAAAGGTGTAGAGGAACCGTGATGAAACCGGTGTGCGCTGACTTATGTGGTGCCCGTCGCGTGTAGCGAGTGCCGAGGTGCTTTGTTTACGGTTCTGGTGGCTGGAAGCTTGGAAATACGCTGTGTTGGTTGTTTATGTGGTGCTGCTTTGGCCCCTGTTTACCTTTCCAATGCCCAGCAGCTTCGGAAGTACGCTTTGTTGGTTATGTGGTGCTGGCCTTGTGTGGCGAGTGACGAGCTACTCTGTTTTCCTCTCTGGTGGCCAGAAGCTTGGAAGTATGCTCTGTTGATTTATGTGGTGCTGATTGTGTGCAACAACTGACACGACACGTTTTACCTTTCTGATGCCCAGTAACTTGGGATGTAGCTGCTCATACGGTGCTGAATTTGTGCAGCACCAGGAAATCATTAGGAGTGCTTGATGACAGTATGCGAATTAGTGTTCAGATTGTCGGTTGTGGGTGGCAGCTAAGATGCACTTTGTCATGCATAAAATGGAACCTGAGGACGAACGCTGGTAGCAAGCAATGAGGAGTGGCACGTCACGTATTCTGTTTTGGCCAGAAGAAATGGACTGGGAAAATTTCATAAAACCCAAGGGGTTGTAACAGCCTTTGCATATAGCAGTTATCTGTGCATGAAATGATAAGACTGGAAGAATTATGTGGCAAGAACGGCGAGATGGTAGTGATGACGTCCAGAAATGCATTGTTGAATGGTAGATCATTTGTAATTGTTTCAGTCATCTGAAAAAAAATATACTATCATCAGTTGCACATTGTAAGATAGGTAATCATCTGTACTCACTTGGTCATGTTTTGTTGGTCTTTTCGACTACAGAGGGTAGATTACTGAAATAAAAGGTCATGCCCAGCTCAGATAATGTAGTTTAAATGCGTATTTACAGGATTAAATGGCGAGGAGTAATACGAATCGTCAATGCCTCACTTTCAAATGTCGCAACGCTGTGTGTTTCCCTGCTACCAGTCTACGCTTTTGTAAAAATACTAACTTCCCGAGGCCCTGGGATATGCGGTCGAACACCCGAAACGTAACGGTAGGCTCTGATGAAACAGAATTTACCGAAATGTTTACTGACATGGGGATGGGAAGTGTCACGTTGTCATGTTTGTGGTGCAATTTCTGGCACTTTTATGTTGTTTTCACAATTATCATGAAGAAAGTACTGTACACCGTACTCAGTGAGTGTGAACAACTGCTAACAGAGGCAGAAATGTTTATTTGTAAATACCTTGCTGCGTGGCTTTGAGTGCTCAAGTGGGCTTCAAAGATGGGCCCATGGTTTTAAAGGCTAACTCCTGTGACTGGGGTTCGTGTGCATGTTCGTGGTTGCGTGACTACTTGGAGTGACTTCCAGATTTTGACCAGCTGATTATGCAGGAAATAAATAATCAAAACAAAACACTTTCATTCTACTGCTTCAATTTTTCATGCAGCACAGATTATTCCTGCTGACTAATGCTCACGGTGTACCGACGTCAAACTGTTTGCAAGCGGCGGTGGCTGCCCTGAGTGTCGGAGTTTTACTGCTGCTTCTGGAATTATGTGTGCGAATCCTGGCCATAGCCACAAAATTGCACATTTTTCGAAATTTTGGAGCACTTTAGCGATGGTGGGGTGTCACGTCGCCGCTAAATGAAAATTGGTGAATTGGACGGGCAGGATCATCACGTGTTGGGCTTGGAAACAAGTAAGTGCAAGGTGAGGCCAGCATCAAATGTACAGCCACAAATACCAGTCAGCTATTTTTTAATGTAAAGCCAGGTATGCTCCCACAACACTGAGGTAAGTGACAAAGAAAGGAGGCGTTTGCAGCCTATTGGAATGTTGATGAGGAGTTAACGGGTACACGCTGTCAACGCGAATTCTGTTGCCTGGTTTGTAAACCAATTGAAATTTGGCGGACAGGCACGGTTACGGGGTTCTGGAGAAGTTACTTTTTCCGGCAAGTGAGCCAAGAAGTGTGCCAGTGATCACACATTAAAAAATGGAAAGGGGATGGCTTAACCATCAATCGAAGTGCGGATGGATATATTGGCTTTTGGCAAAGTTAGCTAATGCAATGTACTTTACGGGTTCAGTAACCACATTACTGGCAAAATGTTTAGCGACCAGCGCTAACTTTACAGGTGTTTACACGGTGTTACGTGTTTTAGCTGTCCAAGTGCTGACACGCCTTTCTGCTGTAAATGGGCAACACTTAGCCAGTGCAGTACGACTGCTTTCCTCAGGTATGAAACCAGCGCCACGTAGTATAGCGAGACACGACCGAAAGCCTGCACGATGTTCATCAAGGATGTTGGAATAGCAAGGGGTGGGGATTGAGCGCAGGATTCATGGGTTCTGCAGCGCGAGCTTCCCCTATAGGCTTTCCGAGTTGCGGCTCACCGAAACTTCTTGAGGCTGGCTAACTCAGCGCGATCCAAATGGAATTTCACTTCGCGCCGTATAGTTTGCGCGTGCTACCCTAAGGGTATAGCGAGCCTGCGCTATGTAAGCACGCTACACGTGCCGGCTGTGCTGCCCAGTTTTCGGGTAAAGAAGAGTTTAAATATCAGTGCATACCCTCAAAACTACAGCGCTGACACAATTGACGGCGTTTCTGGGCGGTTCAGAGTTCCACGGTACCGTCCATGCTATCATATATTAAGTCCGCCCGAGTTCTTCAGTGAAAGCGTTGGCTTTTGCTTAGAATAAAATGAAACGTAGAGAAGGAGACGTCAATGTGCCTGAATGATTGGTGATTGCGGTTCAGCGCTCTGTACCGCAGAGCTTATGCGAAGAAACGAACTGTAGCAAATGCGTATGCATCACGCCGAAACCGAAACCGAAACTAGTTTCCTGGGAACTACTTTGGTGTAGTTACACAAAGCAGTTCGCCCCGCCCCTCCCCCCGCGTATTTTTTACTTCATTGCCACAGAAAGTTGTCCCCGAGTACAGCTCCATTGCCGATCACGGCTCATTGCTGTTCGGTCACGTGCAACGCTCACACAAGGAGGCGTGGCCTAACTTTCATTCACGGCGTACGCGGCGCAAAACGATTCCGTAGCCTGAGACGACCCAGCGGCGCATGCGCGGGGTGCTGCGGGTTCCGTCGGCTGCTGATCAGCTGATCGGCTGCAACCGCCGCTGCCGCCGCAGCTCATGGTGGAGAACTGAATACGGGGCTTTGTGCGCATCGCCGAAAGCGGGCCTGGCGAATCACGTGATGTGCTTCGAGGGGTGTGTCGCAGGGGGTGTGTCTGCGGTGAAAATGTAAACTTGCGCATCCCCGGCGAAACCGCCGGGCGAAGGTATTAAAGCTTTCGTTTAAAAACCGAGGTTCATTACACAGAATCAAGGGGAGGTCGGTTAGGTGGTGTTAGCTGAAGAGAGAGAGAGGGTTGAGCCAAAGAAGTGGGTGACGGGGTCTTTGTCGGTAATTATTACTGTGAAAGATGGAGGCGAGGCGGCATCGTGAACAAGGCGAAGCTGTATGTGGCGTTTCCATCGCAGACAATGTTCACACGACGATGGCTTTTCGACGACGGTGAAGTGCGTACTGAGAACGAACGCGGCTTGGGAGGGCTGTTGCAGCAGGCTTCGCTGTCCCTTCGTTTCGGATTGCAAACATTGACCAAGTGCCCTGGCTTGCGGCAGAAACTGCAGATGGTTTTCACATGCTTGTATTTGGCTGCAAGGTGTCCCTCCCCGCACTGGTAGCAGATGACGCGTCATCAGGGAACGTTATAATAAATTTAGCTATAATGTGTTCAAGCACTTTGCAAAATGGAGACGTTATAGAAATTGGACAATAGTTTGGCACCACATTTTGTAACCCTTTTTGTGCACCGGAGCAATGCGTCCCACTTTCCAACACGAGGCAAGCGACCGGAACGGATAGAAGCACGGAAAATGGTTATAAGAAATTGCGATAAAATCTCGGCATATCGTCGTAAGAAAGTGTTGGAAATTTGATCAGGACCGGTCAGAGTTTGAGCTTTCAAATTCAGATGCAACGAAACAATACCGGGTAAAGATACAATACCTGGAACGTCGTCATTACTTCGACAAACTCGGTGCAGTGGCTCGTTAGAGGCGGTAAAAAAGTTAGGGAAGTAAAAATTGAAATTATTGGAAATCATTTTCTTGTGAACAATAGTTGCTCCTTCGTGTGTTATTTCCTCAAAACTATTGGACTTTTCTCTCAAAAAGTTCCAAACTTTTTGTGGGGCCGACGTAATAAAATTGGGTAGAGTATCTTCAAAATATCTACATTTAGCAATCCTCACAGTCTTGTTCAGTGTGTCTTAGGCAGAAAAAATAACATTGCGCGGAGCACCCTTGCGTTTAAGCCGCTTTAGTTTTCTTTCCATGTGTAAGATATTTGGCTTGATTCAAGGATTTCATTTGCGCGTTCTTTTAACTTTGCTAGGGATAAAATTATCTATGCAATATAGGAATATTTGTTTAAATGTGTTCCACAATACTTCAGGGTCAGTTCCCTGAAATCTGCTGAGGGAGAGATGGAGGTGGTCTCGAACACTCGTCATTTGCACGTGAAAAATCTTTCACAGTGATTTATTTGGCATAGTGCGTAGTGCAAATGGCCTCCAAGGGACAAGGAAGGAAAATAAACTATGTCGGGATCAGCAAGGCCAGGATCGATCGCTACAGAAAAAAGTTCAATTGATCTCGTTATAAAAACCAGGTCAAGCAAGGATGCACTTGCGCCTTGCACCCGTGTCGGTTGGGTAACAATTTGGTGCATGTGTTGTCTTATCATAATACCTAATAGCTACGGCGCATTAGGGCCTCCAGTTTCCTTTGGTCATATCATTTGAATGCTGGCTAGTAATTAACACACTGAAAGGTCTGGTTTTAGCTCTGGCTCATGTAATGGGCCTCCTGGATTATCAATCCCAGATCGCCCGCGGGCTGCCGGAAAAGCCATCCGGTGCTCTATTTTCCCATGTATTCTTAAGGGACTTGCGGTCTGAACGCGGTCCTCTCACTGCCCGCGGACCGTACAGGGCCGGTATACCGCGGATGCCCAATGTTACTCCTGCTCATAAAACGTAAGAATATAGCTAAATTTTACGTTTTTTTGTGTTTTTTTGTTGGTTTTTTTTTTGGTTAAAAAACGTATGTCGTTGCTGGTATGAAGCCGAGGGAAGTACTGAGCCCAGTTCTTTCAAATTTAACAAAGTTGTATTATGTCGTCATGGCCCATTTAATATTTTTAAAATCATCTACCTTCCTTCACTGTGATTCACGTTACCGTAACTCGTACTCTTTTGTGCCTCTATGTGGTCTCCATTGAATTAAAAGAAACTTCAAAGGGAACAGATGACTCATGCTTCGGAGACGGTGACGCCAACACGACTTTCCCAAGGGAAAATGCGTATTCTTTTCAGGTGTCGGTGCAAGCGGCCTATACAGGAAACCATAAAATGTTGTATAAGTAATTAAACAGAATGCGCTGACAAGTACGGGGCAAGGAAGCAAACTAGCAAGTAAGCAAGGGCGAAGGGAGCATTCGATTTATTCGGCTTTAGTATATCTTTTTATCGTTTACAGTAGCATTTCCAGAATAAAAGAAGAAAACGTACATGCCCCATGAAAAGTATTCCTGCCAAAATTTGTCACAAACACGGAACTTCCGATTTTTCCGTTTGTGTTTGGTGCTTCAATATTGCCCCTTTCCAGGTGTTTCGGTCGGAAATGATCGGCTGTTATGCGACATATTTTAAAATTGCGTACATAGTAATGTTTCAAAACTGTTCTTCGCGAACTTGTATTTGTAGTTTGGAAATGTGACGTTTCGAGATACTGACATGTGCAGGAGTGGGCCGAGAAATTCAATTTTTATCCCCGCATCATCGTTACCATTGTCCTCATAAAAGGCAACGTAATCAGCGCAATCGTTTTTCTTACAATCATCATAATCATCATCACAGCGCCTCCAGCATCATCGTCATCGTTCCATTTGCGTTCACTGCAGGACGAATACCTCTCTCACAGACCTCCAACTGCTTCTATCCTCTTAAAACCACGTGAAATCTTTTCCCTAGAATTTTCGTATTTCTTCCTCGTCAATTTTAATACTTTCCCCTACTTGTAGCCCCGTATCTCATTAAGAGATTTGTTAAGGGGATAGACCTTCTGTTGTCCTGCTGTTGGTGAATCCATGGTCCTGTCTACCATCATTTGATGGACTATTTCCGCGATGATAACCCAGCTTTTTATCTGCCACGCCTCGAGGCGAGGGAATAAAAAATCCCCGCACCTCCTCGAGGGGGATTGTGAGGATGCAGAAATGCATTGGGTGCAGCGATGAGTGTGATGCGATTAATGGCGAAGAGAGAGGCGAGAGTGTGAGCGTAATCATTTATTTTTTCTTTTCCCACACCCATCATTTACGCTTCGTTATAGAGAAGCGTCTTCGAGACCGCGTTGAACGCAACCGCCAACTGGAGAGGATCGTTCACGTCAAAGTCGTCGGGAATCGTTTCGAACTCACCGTCAGCATCATCGACGTCGTCTTCCTGCGGTTCCTCTCGTTCGCCGCCGTCATCGAAGTGATCAAGCCGACTCCAATGGACCCGAATGTTGATGGCGCGATACAGCGGGGTGTGTTCCAGGTGCTTGAGCCAAGCCAGGATGTTGCCGCGCTTCACCAACCCGCGCTTGTACGTTGCCGGACTCATCAGCCTCCGCTTGATGTGAACGTCGAACGCAACGTCCTCGGGTACCATGCGAGGAAGGCACCGCACAACCTTCGATACGTCGATGGGCACGTTCACCGCCTGTCCCTTGATTCCAAACTTCCCGTTGCCTCGAGTCAGCCGCCTGATGCACTTGAAGGGGAGTCGAGGCGCGATGAGCCGCTCTTCGACCGGGTTCAGATCGGGAAGATGCGCCGGCCGAGGAGGATAACGGCAGCCAAAACTCACGCAACCCTCCTCTTCGCAGCTTTGTCTTCTTCTCCTTCTTCTTCTTCAGCGGTTCCATTACGGGAAGATGACGATGGTGGTTGAACGCGAAGCTATCTCGTGATGGATTGTTTGGTTGGCCAATCCCTAGGAACATCATGCCACAATCATCATCAGACGCGCTGCGCACGCCGGCCAAGGGACGCACGACAACCCCCGACTATAATGCATTTCTGCATAAAATAAAACACAAGTGCGGCCCAAGTTACTTCGTTCTCTTAGTTGGAGCTGCCATGCGTTCCACCGAAGTTTATTCCCTAATCCCCGACCCTCTCTCATAATCTCGCGTCGGAGAACCAACAGGAGGTGTCCTGATTTATCTCTGTGTTATTGGCAGTAGTGCGGCTTCCAAATGACAATATGACGCGTTTTTTTACCAAGTAGTATTAAGAAAGGAACCCCCTCTCACCGAGAACCCTTCAAGGACGACACCAGCATCCCAGGTTTGCAGTTCTGCGCAGTCCGGTAGAAAATAACAACCACATATACCAATCTGGCTATGCTGGGCAGCTGTAAGGACACGTTGGAAGTATCATAGGAAAAAGACGCATGTAGCCCCCTTAACCTAATATTCGTTCTCTCCCGCGCTACAAGCAGACGACCAAACTCACGACCTTGAGTTCCAACCAGTTGCGGCCATTGACTGAAATTGTTATGATATTGTTACGAAGAGGGAACACAACGTATTCACACTATTCCAATATTTACTGTAACTTTTTTTAAGTAACTTAAGGCTCTTTTTTTAAGGCTCTTTTAAGTAACAACTCACATTGGCTAACATGATCGTCTGGTCCCACCTGTTGTGGAGGCTGGCGCGTTCATACATCCTCAGCCAGTCGTCAACGTCGATGTTACCGGTGCCGGAGAACTTCCCGGGGTCCCGCGGCTGGGAGATGACGATGGGAGGAAGGACCATGGGCGGGGATGTTTGAGTGCCTTGCTGCATGGTTGTTACAGAATATGTGTGCCCACTGCGTAGCTCCGTAATGGTTGGTAGAGCTTGGAACCCCAACTGGTTCTTGGGTCCAAGGAGAGATGATGCAGAGCAGGGGCGCCGGAGGGGAACGAGTCCGCACACTCCATCAAAAGATGTTACGAAGAGGGAACACAACGTATTCACACTATTCCAATATTTACTGTAGATAGCAGAGTAAGCCGGAATCTGACGTGATCCTCGTCTTCTTTTCCGAGCACAAAAACGTCCCTCGTCGTCGTCGTCGTCATTCACGACACCGACGGGTAACAATATGAATTCATCGCTTTTATGGCAGCGGTGCGCGCCCGCAATGCAATGCATTACCGACAGCGATTTTCTAGTGTCTGTGCAAGCAAAATCTATCTTTTTGGTGGGTTTTCGTGCTGTGAATGACTACTCATGGCGTTTAAGTTTCCTCTACCGATCGTGAATTTTTTCTAAAGAATTCAAGGCATAGGCTATGCTTTGACAGCGACAACATAAGGTATTTTAATTGCCTGTCATGTTTCCCGTGTCACAAATGTATTACTGAAAATTACCATTGCAACACCGCTAATCAGCCACTTAAAAATCAAGACTTAAATA